>NW_028289970.1:0-184221 GCF_059628265.1 Tinamus guttatus
TACTAGCACCAACGGGCTGCTAAAGCGTTTCGCAGAAAACACCAAGGAACCTGTTTCTCACTCCAAGCACAAAGCGTGCGCAGCACGAGTCTTGGCACAGCAAAACACTTCCTTTGGCATGCCCTTTGCAGCCTCACTCCAAACGGGGCTCTCCGCTTCATCCATCCCCTGACTCCATACTAGCACCAACGGGCTGCTAAAGCGTTTCGCAGAAAACACCAAGGAACCTGTTTCTCACTCCAAGCACAAAGCGTGCGCAGCACGAGTCTTGGCACAGCAAAACACTTCCTTTGGCATGCCCTTTGCAGCCTCACTCCAAACGGGGCTCTCCGCTTCATCCATCCCCTGACTCCATACTAGCACCAACGGGCTGCTAAAGCGTTTCGCAGAAAACACCAAGGAACCTGTTTCTCACTCCAAGCACAAAGCGTGCGCAGCACGAGTCTTGGCACAGCAAAACACTTCCTTTGGCATGCCCTTTGCAGCCTCACTCCAAACGGGGCTCTCCGCTTCATCCATCCCCTGACTCCATACTAGCACCAACGGGCTGCTAAAGCGTTTCGCAGAAAACACCAAGGAACCTGTTTCTCACTCCAAGCACAAAGCGTGCGCAGCACGAGTCTTGGCACAGCAGAACACTTCCTTTGGCATGCCCTTTGCAGCCTCACTCCAAACGGGGCTCTCCGCTTCATCCATCCCCTGACTCCATACTAGCACCAACGGGCTGCTAAAGCGTTTCGCAGAAAACACCAAGGAACCTGTTTCTCACTCCAAGCACAAAGCGTGCGCAGCACGAGTCTTGGCACAGCAGAACACTTCCCTTGGCATGCCCTTTGCAGCCTCACTCCAAACGGGGCTCTCCGCTTCATCCATCCCCTGACTCCATACTAGCACCAACGGGCTGCTAAAGCGTTTCGCAGAAAACACCAAGGAACCTGTTTCTCACTCCAAGCACAAAGCGTGCGCAGCACGAGTCTTGGCACAGCAAAACACTTTTCTTGACATGCCCTTTGCAGCCTCACTCCAAACGGGGCTCTCCGCTTCATCCATCCCCTGACTCCATACTAGCACCAACGGGCTGCTAAAGCGTTTCGCAGAAAACACCAAGTAACCTGTTTCTCACTCCAAGCACAAAGCGTGCGCAGCACGAGTCTTGGCACAGCAGAACACTTCCCTTGGCATGCCCTTTGCAGCCTCACTCCAAACGGGGCCCTCCGCTTCATCCATCCCCTGACTCCATACTAGCACCAACGGGCTGCTAAAGCGTTTCGCAGAAAACACCAAGGAACCTGTTTCTCACTCCAAGCACAAAGCGTGCGCAGCACGAGTCTTGGCACAGCAAAACACTTCCTTTGGCATGCCCTTTGCAGCCTCACTCCAAACGGGGCTCTCCGCTTCATCCATCCCCTGACTCCATACTAGCACCAACGGGCTGCTAAAGCGTTTCGCAGAAAACACCAAGGAACCTGTTTCTCACTCCAAGCACAAAGCGTGCGCAGCACGAGTCTTGGCACAGCAAAACACTTCCTTTGGCATGCCCTTTGCAGCCTCACTCCAAACGGGGCTCTCCGCTTCATCCATCCCCTGACTCCATACTAGCACCAACGGGCTGCTAAAGCGTTTCGCAGAAAACACCAAGGAACCTGTTTCTCACTCCAAGCACAAAGCGTGCGCAGCACGAGTCTTGGCACAGCAGAACACTTCCTTTGGCATGCCCTTTGCAGCCTCACTCCAAACGGGGCTCTCCGCTTCATCCATCCCGTGACTCCATACTAGCACCAACGGGCTGCTAAAGCGTTTCGCAGAAAACACCAAGGAACCTGTTTCTCACTCCAAGCACAAAGCGTGCGCAGCACGAGTCTTGGCACAGCAGAACACTTCCCTTGGCATGCCCTTTGCAGCCTCACTCCAAACGGGGCTCTCCGCTTCATCCATCCCCTGACTCCATACTAGCACCAACGGGCTGCTAAAGCGTTTCGCAGAAAACACCAAGGAACCTGTTTCTCACTCCAACCACAAAGCGTGCGCAGCACGAGTCTTGGCACAGCAAAACACTTTTCTTGACATGCCCTTTGCAGCCTCACTCCAAACGGGGCTCTCCGCTTCATCCATCCCCTGACTCCATACTAGCACCAACGGGCTGCTAAAGCGTTTCGCAGAAAACACCAAGGAACCTGTTTCTCACTCCAAGCACAAAGCGTGCGCAGCACGAGTCTTGGCACAGCAGAACACTTCCCTTGGCATGCCCTTTGCAGCCTCACTCCAAACGGGGCCCTCCGCTTCATCCATCCCCTGACTCCATACTAGCACCAACGGGCTGCTAAAGCGTTTCGCAGAAAACACCAAGGAACCTGTTTCTCACTCCAAGCACAAAGCGTGCGCAGCACGAGTCTTGGCACAGCAAAACACTTCCTTTGGCATGCCCTTTGCAGCCTCACTCCAAACGGGGCTCTCCGCTTCATCCATCCCCTGACTCCATACTAGCACCAACGGGCTGCTAAAGCGTTTCGCAGAAAACACCAAGGAACCTGTTTCTCACTCCAAGCACAAAGCGTGCGCAGCACGAGTCTTGGCACAGCAAAACACTTCCTTTGGCATGCCCTTTGCAGCCTCACTCCAAACGGGGCTCTCCGCTTCATCCATCCCCTGACTCCATACTAGCACCAACGGGCTGCTAAAGCGTTTCGCAGAAAACACCAAGGAACCTGTTTCTCACTCCAAGCACAAAGCGTGCGCAGCACGAGTCTTGGCACAGCAGAACACTTCCTTTGGCATGCCCTTTGCAGCCTCACTCCAAACGGGGCTCTCCGCTTCATCCATCCCGTGACTCCATACTAGCACCAACGGGCTGCTAAAGCGTTTCGCAGAAAACACCAAGGAACCTGTTTCTCACTCCAAGCACAAAGCGTACGCAGCACGAGTCTTGGCACAGCAGAACACTTCCCTTGGCATGCCCTTTGCAGCCTCACTCCAAACGGGGCTCTCCGCTTCATCCATCCCCTGACTCCATACTAGCACCAACGGGCTGCTAAAGCGTTTCGCAGAAAACACCAAGGAACCTGTTTCTCACTCCAAGCACAAAGCGTGCGCAGCACGAGTCTTGGCACAGCAGAACATTTCCTTTGGCATGCCCTTTGCAGCCTCACTCCAAACGGGGCCCTCCGCTTCATCCATCCCCTGACTCCATACTAGCACCAACGGGCTGCTAAAGCGTTTCGCAGAAAACACCAAGGAACCTGTTTCTCACTCCAAGCACAAAGCGTGCGCAGCACGAGTCTTGGCACAGCAGAACACTTCCCTTGGCATGCCCTTTGCAGCCTCACTCCAAACGGGGCTCTCCGCTTCATCCATCCCCTGACTCCATACTAGCACCAACGGGTTGCTAAAGCGTTTCGCAGAAAACACCAAGGAACCTGTTTCTCACTCCAAGCACAAAGCGTGCGCAGCACGAGTCTTGGCACAGCAAAACACTTCCTTTGGCATGCCCTTTGCAGCCTCACTCCAAACGGGGCTCTCCGCTTCATCCATCCCCTGACTCCATACTAGCACCAACGGGCTGCTAAAGCGTTTCGCAGAAAACACCAAGGAACCTGTTTCTCACTCCAAGCACAAAGCGTGCGCAGCACGAGTCTTGGCACAGCAAAACACTTCCTTTGGCATGCCCTTTGCAGCCTCACTCCAAACGGGGCTCTCCGCTTCATCCATCCCCTGACTCCATACTAGCACCAACGGGCTGCTAAAGCGTTTCGCAGAAAACACCAAGGAACCTGTTTCTCACTCCAAGCACAAAGCGTGCGCAGCACGAGTCTTGGCACAGCAAAACACTTCCTTTGGCATGCCCTTTGCAGCCTCACTCCAAACGGGGCCCTCCGCTTCATCCATCCCGTGACTCCATACTAGCACCAACGGGCTGCTAAAGCGTTTCGCAGAAAACACCAAGGAACCTGTTTCTCAATCCAAGCACAAAGCGTGCGCAGCACGAGTCTTGGCACAGCAAAACACTTCCTTTGGCATGCCCTTTGCAGCCTCACTCCAAACGGGGCTCTCCGCTTCATCCATCCCCTGACTCCATACTAGCACCAACGGGCTGCTAAAGCGTTTCGCAGAAAACACCAAGGAACCTGTTTCTCACTCCAAGCACAAAGCGTGCGCAGCACGAGTCTTGGCACAGCAGAACATTTCCTTTGGCATGCCCTTTGCAGCCTCACTCCAAACGGGGCCCTCCGCTTCATCCATCCCCTGACTCCATACTAGCACCAACGGGCTGCTAAAGCGTTTCGCAGAAAACACCAAGGAACCTGTTTCTCACTCCAAGCACAAAGCGTGCGCAGCACGAGTCTTGGCACAGCAGAACACTTCCTTTGGCATGCCCTTTGCAGCCTCACTCCAAACGGGGCTCTCCGCTTCATCCATCCCCTGACTCCATACTAGCACCAACGGGCTGCTAAAGCGTTTCGCAGAAAACACCAAGGAACCTGTTTCTCACTCCAAGCACAAAGCGTGCGCAGCACGAGTCTTGGCACAGCAAAACACTTTTCTTGACATGCCCTTTGCAGCCTCACTCCAAACGGGGCTCTCCGCTTCATCCATCCCCTGACTGCATACTAGCACCAACGGGCTGCTAAAGCGTTTCGCAGAAAACACCAAGGAACCTGTTTCTCACTCCAAGCACAAAGCGTGCGCAGCACGAGTCTTGGCACAGCAGAACACTTCCTTTGGCATGCCCTTTGCAGCCTCACTCCAAACGGGGCTCTCCGCTTCATCCATCCCCTGACTCCATACTAGCACCAACGGGCTGCTAAAGCGTTTCGCAGAAAACACCAAGGAACCTGTTTCTCACTCCAAGCACAAAGCGTGCGCAGCACGAGTCTTGGCACAGCAAAACACTTCCTTTGGCATGCCCTTTGCAGCCTCACTCCAAACGGGGCTCTCCGCTTCATCCATCCCCTGACTCCATACTAGCACCAACGGGCTGCTAAAGCGTTTCGCAGAAAACACCAAGGAACCTGTTTCTCACTCCAACCACAAAGCGTGCGCAGCACGAGTCTTGGCACAGCAAAACACTTCCTTTGGCATGCCCTTTGCAGCCTCACTCCAAACGGGGCTCTCCGCTTCATCCATCCCCTGACTCCATACTAGCACCAACGGGCTGCTAAAGCGTTTCGCAGAAAACACCAAGGAACCTGTTTCTCACTCCAACCACAAAGCGTGCGCAGCACGAGTCTTGGCACAGCAAAACACTTCCTTTGGCATGCCCTTTGCAGCCTCACTCCAAACGGGGCTCTCCGCTTCATCCATCCCCTGACTCCATACTAGCACCAACGGGCTGCTAAAGCGTTTCGCAGAAAACACCAAGGAACCTGTTTCTCACTCCAACCACAAAGCGTGCGCAGCACGAGTCTTGGCACAGCAAAACACTTCCTTTGGCATGCCCTTTGCAGCCTCACTCCAAACGGGGCTCTCCGCTTCATCCATCCCCTGACTCCATACTAGCACCAACGGGCTGCTAAAGCGTTTCGCAGAAAACACCAAGGAACCTGTTTCTCACTCCAAGCACAAAGCGTGCGCAGCACGAGTCTTGGCACAGCAAAACACTTCCTTTGGCATGCCCTTTGCAGCCTCACTCCAAACGGGGCTCTCCGCTTCATCCATCCCCTGACTCCATACTAGCACCAACGGGCTGCTAAAGCGTTTCGCAGAAAACACCAAGGAACCTGTTTCTCACTCCAAGCACAAAGCGTGCGCAGCACGAGTCTTGGCACAGCAAAACACTTCCTTTGGCATGCCCTTTGCAGCCTCACTCCAAACGGGGCCCTCCGCTTCATCCATCCCGTGACTCCATACTAGCACCAACGGGCTGCTAAAGCGTTTCGCAGAAAACACCAAGGAACCTGTTTCTCACTCCAAGCACAAAGCGTACGCAGCACGAGTCTTGGCACAGCAGAACACTTCCCTTGGCATGCCCTTTGCAGCCTCACTCCAAACGGGGCTCTCCGCTTCATCCATCCCCTGACTCCATACTAGCACCAACGGGCTGCTAAAGCGTTTCGCAGAAAACACCAAGGAACCTGTTTCTCACTCCAAGCACAAAGCGTGCGCAGCACGAGTCTTGGCACAGCAGAACATTTCCTTTGGCATGCCCTTTGCAGCCTCACTCCAAACGGGGCCCTCCGCTTCATCCATCCCCTGACTCCATACTAGCACCAACGGGCTGCTAAAGCGTTTCGCAGAAAACACCAAGGAACCTGTTTCTCACTCCAAGCACAAAGCGTGCGCAGCACGAGTCTTGGCACAGCAGAACACTTCCTTTGGCATGCCCTTTGCAGCCTCACTCCAAACGGGGCTCTCCGCTTCATCCATCCCCTGACTCCATACTAGCACCAACGGGCTGCTAAAGCGTTTCGCAGAAAACACCAACGAACCTGTTTCTCACTCCAAGCACAAAGCGTGCGCAGCACGAGTCTTGGCACAGCAAAACACTTCCTTTGGCATGCCCTTTGCAGCCTCACTCCAAACGGGGCTCTCCGCTTCATCCATCCCCTGACTCCATACTAGCACCAACGGGCTGCTAAAGCGTTTCGCAGAAAACACCAAGGAACCTGTTTCTCACTCCAAGCACAAAGCGTGCGCAGCACGAGTCTTGGCACAGCAAAACACTTCCTTTGGCATGCCCTTTGCAGCCTCACTCCAAACGGGGCTCTCCGCTTCATCCATCCCCTGACTCCATACTAGCACCAACGGGCTGCTAAAGCGTTTCGCAGAAAACACCAAGGAACCTGTTTCTCACTCCAAGCACAAAGCGTGCGCAGCACGAGTCTTGGCACAGCAAAACACTTCCTTTGGCATGCCCTTTGCAGCCTCACTCCAAACGGGGCTCTCCGCTTCATCCATCCCCTGACTCCATACTAGCACCAACGGGCTGCTAAAGCGTTTCGCAGAAAACACCAAGGAACCTGTTTCTCACTCCAAGCACAAAGCGTGCGCAGCACGAGTCTTGGCACAGCAGAACATTTCCTTTGGCATGCCCTTTGCAGCCTCACTCCAAACGGGGCCCTCCGCTTCATCCATCCCCTGACTCCATACTAGCACCAACGGGCTGCTAAAGCGTTTCGCAGAAAACACCAAGGAACCTGTTTCTCACTCCAAGCACAAAGCGTGCGCAGCACGAGTCTTGGCACAGCAGAACATTTCCTTTGGCATGCCCTTTGCAGCCTCACTCCAAACGGGGCCCTCCGCTTCATCCATCCCCTGACTCCATACTAGCACCAACGGGCTGCTAAAGCGTTTCGCAGAAAACACCAAGGAACCTGTTTCTCACTCCAAGCACAAAGCGTGCGCAGCACGAGTCTTGGCACAGCAGAACACTTCCTTTGGCATGCCCTTTGCAGCCTCACTCCAAACGGGGCTCTCCGCTTCATCCATCCCCTGACTCCATACTAGCACCAACGGGCTGCTAAAGCGTTTCGCAGAAAACACCAAGGAACCTGTTTCTCACTCCAAGCACAAAGCGTGCGCAGCACGAGTCTTGGCACAGCAAAACACTTCCTTTGGCATGCCCTTTGCAGCCTCACTCCAAACGGGGCTCTCCGCTTCATCCATCCCCTGACTCCATACTAGCACCAACGGGCTGCTAAAGCGTTTCGCAGAAAACACCAAGGAACCTGTTTCTCACTCCAAGCACAAAGCGTGCGCAGCACGAGTCTTGGCACAGCAAAACACTTCCTTTGGCATGCCCTTTGGAGCCTCACTCCAAACGGGGCTCTCCGCTTCATCCATCCCCTGACTCCATACTAGCACCAACGGGCTGCTAAAGCGTTTCGCAGAAAACACCAAGGAACCTGTTTCTCACTCCAAGCACAAAGCGTGCGCAGCACGAGTCTTGGCACAGCAAAACACTTCCTTTGGCATGCCCTTTGCAGCCTCACTCCAAACGGGGCTCTCCGCTTCATCCATCCCCTGACTCCATACTAGCACCAACGGGCTGCTAAAGCGTTTCGCAGAAAACACCAAGGAACCTGTTTCTCACTCCAAGCACAAAGCGTGCGCAGCACGAGTCTTGGCACAGCAAAACACTTCCTTTGGCATGCCCTTTGCAGCCTCACTCCAAACGGGGCTCTCCGCTTCATCCATCCCGTGACTCCATACTAGCACCAACGGGCTGCTAAAGCGTTTCGCAGAAAACACCAAGGAACCTGTTTCTCACTCCAAGCACAAAGCGTACGCAGCATGAGTCTTGGCACAGCAGAACACTTCCTTTGGCATGCCCTTTGCAGCCTCACTCCAAACGGGGCTCTCCGCTTCATCCATCCCCTGACTCCATACTAGCACCAAGGGGCTGCTAAAGCGTTTCGCAGAAAACACCAAGGAACCTGTTTCTCACTCCAACCACAAAGCGTGCGCAGCACG
Organism: Tinamus guttatus; assembly: GCF_059628265.1. Taxonomy (NCBI): domain Eukaryota; kingdom Metazoa; phylum Chordata; class Aves; order Tinamiformes; family Tinamidae; genus Tinamus; species Tinamus guttatus. Next base: position 8,407 of record NW_028289970.1, read on the forward strand.
AGTCTTGGCACAGCAAAACACTTTTCTTGATATGCCCTTTGCAGCCTCACTCCAAACGGGGCTCTCCGCTTCATCCATCCCCTGACTCCATACTAGCACCAACGGGCTGCTAAAGCGTTTCGCAGAAAACACCAAGGAACCTGTTTCTCACTCCAAGCACAAAGCGTGCGCAGCACGAGTCTTGGCACAGCAAAACACTTCCTTTGGCATGCCCTTTGCAGCCTCACTCCAAACGGGGCTCTCCGCTTCATCCATCCCCTGACTCCATACTAGCACCAACGGGCTGCTAAAGCGTTTCGCAGAAAACACCAAGGAACCTGTTTCTCACTCCAAGCACAAAGCGTGCGCAGCACGAGTCTTGGCACAGCAAAACACTTCCTTTGGCATGCCCTTTGGAGCCTCACTCCAAACGGGGCTCTCCGCTTCATCCATCCCCTGACTCCATACTAGCACCAACGGGCTGCTAAAGCGTTTCGCAGAAAACACCAAGGAACCTGTTTCTCACTCCAAGCACAAAGCGTGCGCAGCATGAGTCTTGGCACAGCAAAACACTTCCTTTGGCATGCCCTTTGCAGCCTCACTCCAAACGGGGCTCTCCGCTTCATCCATCCCCTGACTCCATACTAGCACCAACGGGCTGCTAAAGCGTTTCGCAGAAAACACCAAGGAACCTGTTTCTCACTCCAAGCACAAAGCGTGCGCAGCACGAGTCTTGGCACAGCAAAACACTTCCTTTGGCATGCCCTTTGGAGCCTCACTCCAAACGGGGCTCTCCGCTTCATCCATCCCCTGACTCCATACTAGCACCAACGGGCTGCTAAAGCGTTCCGCAGAAAACACCAAGGAACCTGTTTCTCACTCCAAGCACAAAGCGTGCGCAGCACGAGTCTTGGCACAGCAAAACACTTCCTTTGGCATGCCCTTTGCAGCCTCACTCCAAACGGGGCTCTCCGCTTCATCCATCCCCTGACTCCATACTAGCACCAACGGGCTGCTAAAGCGTTTCGCACAAAACACCAAGGAACCTGTTTCTCACTCCAACCACAAAGCGTGCGCAGCACGAGTCTTGGCACAGCAAAACACTTCCTTTGGCATGCCCTTTGCAGCCTCACTCCAAACGGGGCTCTCCGCTTCATCCATCCCCTGACTCCATACTAGCACCAACGGGCTGCTAAAGCGTTTCGCAGAAAACACCAAGCAACCTGTTTCTCACTCCAACCACAAAGCGTGCGCAGCACGAGTCTTGGCACAGCAGAACACTTCCTTTGGCATGCCCTTTGCAGCCTCACTCCAAACGGGGCTCTCCGCTTCATCCATCCCCTGACTCCATCCTAGCACCAACGGGCTGCTAAAGCGTTTCGCAGAAAACACCAAGGAACCTGTTTCTCACTCCAACCACAAAGCGTGCGCAGCACGAGTTTTGGCACAGCAGAACATTTCCTTTGGCATGCCCTTTGCAGCCTCACTCCAAACGGGGCCCTCCGCTTCATCCATCCCCTGACTCCATACTAGCACCAACGGGCTGCTAAAGCGTTTCGCAGAAAACACCAAGGAACCTGTTTCTCACTCCAAGCACAAAGCGTGCGCAGCACGAGTCTTGGCACAGCAGAACACTTCCTTTGGCATGCCCTTTGCAGCCTCACTCCAAACGGGGCTCTCCGCTTCATCCATCCCCTGACTCCATACTAGCACCAACGGGCTGCTAAAGCGTTTCGCAGAAAACACCAAGGAACCTGTTTCTCATTCCAAGCACAAAGCGTGCGCAGCACGAGTCTTGGCACAGCAGAACACTTCCTTTGGCATGCCCTTTGCAGCCTCACTCCAAACGGGGCTCTCCGCTTCATCCATCCCCTGACTCCATACTAGCACCAACGGGCTGCTAAAGCGTTTCGCAGAAAACACCAAGGAACCTGTTTCTCACTCCAAGCACAAAGCGTGCGCAGCACGAGTCTTGGCACAGCAAAACACTTCCTTTGGCATGCCCTTTGCAGCCTCACTCCAAACGGGGCTCTCCGCTTCATCCATCCCCTGACTCCATACTAGCACCAACGGGCTGCTAAAGCGTTTCGCAGAAAACACCAAGGAACCTGTTTCTCACTCCAAGCACAAAGCGTGCGCAGCACGAGTCTTGGCACAGCAAAACACTTCCTTTGGCATGCCCTTTGGAGCCTCACTCCAAACGGGGCTCTCCGCTTCATCCATCCCCTGACTCCATACTAGCACCAACGGGCTGCTAAAGCGTTTCGCAGAAAACACCAAGGAACCTGTTTCTCACTCCAACCACAAAGCGTGCGCAGCACGAGTCTTGGCACAGCAAAACACTTCCTTTGGCATGCCCTTTGCAGCCTCACTCCAAACGGGGCTCTCCGCTTCATCCATCCCCTGACTCCATACTAGCACCAAGGGGCTGCTAAAGCGTTTCGCAGAAAACACCAAGGAACCTGTTTCTCACTCCAACCACAAAGCGTGCGCAGCACGAGTCTTGGCACAGCAAAACACTTTTCTTGATATGCCCTTTGCAGCCTCACTCCAAACGGGGCTCTCCGCTTCATCCATCCCCTGACTCCATACTAGCACCAACGGGCTGCTAAAGCGTTTCGCAGAAAACACCAAGGAACCTGTTTCTCACTCCAAGCACAAAGCGTGCGCAGCACGAGTCTTGGCACAGCAAAACACTTCCTTTGGCATGCTCTTTGCAGCCTCACTCCAAACGGGGCTCTCCGCTTCATCCATCCCCTGACTCCATACTAGCACCAACGGGCTGCTAAAGCGTTTCGCAGAAAACACCAAGGAACCTGTTTCTCACTCCAACCACAAAGCGTGCGCAGCACGAGTCTTGGCACAGCAGAACACTTCCTTTGGCATGCCCTTTGCAGCCTCACTCCAAACGGGGCTCTCCGCTTCATCCATCCCCTGACTCCATACTAGCACCAACGGGCTGCTAAAGCGTTTCGCAGAAAACACCAACGAACCTGTTTCTCACTCCAAGCACAAAGCGTGCGCAGCACGAGTCTTGGCACAGCAAAACACTTCCTTTGGCATGCCCTTTGCAGCCTCACTCCAAACGGGGCTCTCCGCTTCATCCATCCCCTGACTCCATACTAGCACCAACGGGCTGCTAAAGCGTTTCGCAGAAAACACCAAGGAACCTGTTTCTCACTCCAAGCACAAAGCGTGCGCAGCACGAGTCTTGGCACAGCAAAACACTTCCTTTGGCATGCCCTTTGCAGCCTCACTCCAAACGGGGCTCTCCGCTTCATCCATCCCCTGACTCCATACTAGCACCAACGGGCTGCTAAAGCGTTTCGCAGAAAACACCAAGGAACCTGTTTCTCACTCCAAGCACAAAGCGTGCGCAGCACGAGTCTTGGCACAGCAAAACACTTCCTTTGGCATGCCCTTTGCAGCCTCACTCCAAACGGGGCTCTCCGCTTCATCCATCCCCTGACTCCATACTAGCACCAACGGGCTGCTAAAGCGTTTCGCAGAAAACACCAAGGAACCTGTTTCTCACTCCAAGCACAAAGCGTGCGCAGCACGAGTCTTGGCACAGCAGAACATTTCCTTTGGCATGCCCTTTGCAGCCTCACTCCAAACGGGGCCCTCCGCTTCATCCATCCCCTGACTCCATACTAGCACCAACGGGCTGCTAAAGCGTTTCGCAGAAAACACCAAGGAACCTGTTTCTCACTCCAAGCACAAAGCGTGCGCAGCACGAGTCTTGGCACAGCAAAACACTTCCTTTGGCATGCCCTTTGCAGCCTCACTCCAAACGGGGCCCTCCGCTTCATCCATCCCCTGACTCCATACTAGCACCAACGGGCTGCTAAAGCGTTTCGCAGAAAACACCAAGGAACCTGTTTCTCACTCCAAGCACAAAGCGTGCGCAGCACGAGTCTTGGCACAGCAAAACACTTCCTTTGGCATGCCCTTTGCAGCCTCACTCCAAACGGGGCTCTCCGCTTCATCCATCCCCTGACTCCATACTAGCACCAACGGGCTGCTAAAGCGTTTCGCAGAAAACACCAAGGAACCTGTTTCTCACTCCAAGCACAAAGCGTGCGCAGCACGAGTCTTGGCACAGCAAAACACTTCCTTTGGCATGCCCTTTGCAGCCTCACTCCAAACGGGGCTCTCCGCTTCATCCATCCCCTGACTCCATACTAGCACCAACGGGCTGCTAAAGCGTTTCGCAGAAAACACCAAGGAACCTGTTTCTCACTCCAAGCACAAAGCGTGCGCAGCACGAGTCTTGGCACAGCAAAACACTTCCTTTGGCATGCCCTTTGGAGCCTCACTCCAAACGGGGCTCTCCGCTTCATCCATCCCCTGACTCCATACTAGCACCAACGGGCTGCTAAAGCGTTTCGCAGAAAACACCAAGGAACCTGTTTCTCACTCCAAGCACAAAGCGTGCGCAGCACGAGTCTTGGCACAGCAAAACACTTCCTTTGGCATGCCCTTTGCAGCCTCACTCCAAACGGGGCTCTCCGCTTCATCCATCCCCTGACTCCATACTAGCACCAACGGGCTGCTAAAGCGTTTCGCAGAAAACACCAAGGAACCTGTTTCTCACTCCAAGCACAAAGCGTGCGCAGCACGAGTCTTGGCACAGCAAAACACTTCCTTTGGCATGCCCTTTGGAGCCTCACTCCAAACGGGGCTCTCCGCTTCATCCATCCCCTGACTCCATACTAGCACCAACGGGCTGCTAAAGCGTTTCGCAGAAAACACCAAGGAACCTGTTTCTCACTCCAAGCACAAAGCGTGCGCAGCACGAGTCTTGGCACAGCAAAACACTTCCTTTGGCATGCCCTTTGCAGCCTCACTCCAAACGGGGCTCTCCGCTTCATCCATCCCCTGACTCCATACTAGCACCAACGGGCTGCTAAAGCGTTTCGCAGAAAACACCAAGGAACCTGTTTCTCACTCCAACCACAAAGCGTGCGCAGCACGAGTCTTGGCACAGCAAAACACTTCCTTTGGCATGCCCTTTGCAGCCTCACTCCAAACGGGGCTCTCCGCTTCATCCACCCCTGACTCCATACTAGCACCAACGGGCTGCTAAAGCGTTTCGCAGAAAACACCAAGGAACCTGTTTCTCACTCCAAGCACAAAGCGTGCGCAGCACGAGTCTTGGCACAGCAGAACACTTCCTTTGGCATGCCCTTTGCAGCCTCACTCCAAACGGGGCTCTCCGCTTCATCCATCCCCTGACTCCATACTAGCACCAACGGGCTGCTAAAGCGTTTCGCAGAAAACACCAAGGAACCTGTTTCTCACTCCAACCACAAAGCGTGCGCAGCACGAGTTTTGGCACAGCAGAACATTTCCTTTGGCATGCCCTTTGCAGCCTCACTCCAAACGGGGCCCTCCGCTTCATCCATCCCCTGACTCCATACTAGCACCAACGGGCTGCTAAAGCGTTTCGCAGAAAACACCAAGGAACCTGTTTCTCACTCCAAGCACAAAGCGTGCGCAGCACGAGTCTTGGCACAGCAGAACACTTCCTTTGGCATGCCCTTTGCAGCCTCACTCCAAACGGGGCTCTCCGCTTCATCCATCCCCTGACTCCATACTAGCACCAACGGGCTGCTAAAGCGTTTCGCAGAAAACACCAAGGAACCTGTTTCTCACTCCAAGCACAAAGCGTGCGCAGCACGAGTCTTGGCACAGCAGAACACTTCCTTTGGCATGCCCTTTGCAGCCTCACTCCAAACGGGGCTCTCCGCTTCATCCATCCCCTGACTCCATACTAGCACCAACGGGCTGCTAAAGCGTTTCGCAGAAAACACCAAGGAACCTGTTTCTCACTCCAAGCACAAAGCGTGCGCAGCACGAGTCTTGGCACAGCAAAACACTTCCTTTGGCATGCCCTTTGGAGCCTCACTCCAAACGGGGCTCTCCGCTTCATCCATCCCCTGACTCCATACTAGCACCAACGGGCTGCTAAAGCGTTTCGCAGAAAACACCAAGGAACCTGTTTCTCACTCCAACCACAAAGCGTGCGCAGCACGAGTCTTGGCACAGCAAAACACTTCCTTTGGCATGCCCTTTGCAGCCTCACTCCAAACGGGGCTCTCCGCTTCATCCATCCCCTGACTCCATACTAGCACCAAGGGGCTGCTAAAGCGTTTCGCAGAAAACACCAAGGAACCTGTTTCTCACTCCAACCACAAAGCGTGCGCAGCACGAGTCTTGGCACAGCAAAACACTTTTCTTGATATGCCCTTTGCAGCCTCACTCCAAACGGGGCTCTCCGCTTCATCCATCCCCTGACTCCATACTAGCACCAACGGGCTGCTAAAGCGTTTCGCAGAAAACACCAAGGAACCTGTTTCTCACTCCAAGCACAAAGCGTGCGCAGCACGAGTCTTGGCACAGCAAAACACTTCCTTTGGCATGCTCTTTGCAGCCTCACTCCAAACGGGGCTCTCCGCTTCATCCATCCCCTGACTCCATACTAGCACCAACGGGCTGCTAAAGCGTTTCGCAGAAAACACCAAGGAACCTGTTTCTCACTCCAACCACAAAGCGTGCGCAGCACGAGTCTTGGCACAGCAGAACACTTCCCTTGGCATGCCCTTTGCAGCCTCACTCCAAACGGGGCTCTCCGCTTCATCCATCCCCTGACTCCATACTAGCACCAACGGGCTGCTAAAGCGTTTCGCAGAAAACACCAAGGAACCTGTTTCTCACTCCAAGCACAAAGCGTGCGCAGCACGAGTCTTGGCACAGCAGAACACTTCCTTTGGCATGCCCTTTGCAGCCTCACTCCAAACGGGGCTCTCCGCTTCATCCATCCCCTGACTCCATACTAGCACCAACGGGCTGCTAAAGCGTTTCGCAGAAAACACCAAGGAACCTGTTTCTCACTCCAAGCACAAAGCGTGCGCAGCACGAGTCTTGGCACAGCAGAACACTTCCTTTGGCATGCCCTTTGCAGCCTCACTCCAAACGGGGCCCTCCGCTTCATCCATCCCCTGACTCCATACTAGCACCAACGGGCTGCTAAAGCGTTTCGCAGAAAACACCAAGGAACCTGTTTCTCACTCCAAGCACAAAGCGTGCGCAGCACGAGTCTTGGCACAGTAAAACACTTCCTTTGGCATGCCCTTTGCAGCCTCACTCCAAACGGGGCTCTCCGCTTCATCCATCCCCTGACGCCATACTAGCACCAACGGGCTGCTAAAGCGTTTCGCAGAAAACACCAAGGAACCTGTTTCTCACTCCAAGCACAAAGCGTGCGCAGCACGAGTCTTGGCACAGCAAAACACTTCCTTTGGCATGCCCTTTGCAGCCTCACTCCAAACGGGGCTCTCCGCTTCATCCATCCCCTGACTGCATACTAGCACCAACGGGCTGCTAAAGCGTTTCGCAGAAAACACCAAGGAACCTGTTTCTCACTCCAACCACAAAGCGTGCGCAGCACGAGTCTTGGCACAGCAGAACACTTCCCTTGGCATGCCCTTTGCAGCCTCACTCCAAACGGGGCTCTCCGCTTCATCCATCCCCTGACTCCATACTAGCACCAACGGGCTGCTAAAGCGTTTCGCAGAAAACACCAAGGAACCTGTTTCTCACTCCAAGCACAAAGCGTGCGCAGCACGAGTCTTGGCACAGCAGAACACTTCCTTTGGCATGCCCTTTGCAGCCTCACTCCAAACGGGGCTCTCCGCTTCATCCATCCCCTGACTCCATACTAGCACCAACGGGCTGCTAAAGCGTTTCGCAGAAAACACCAAGGAACCTGTTTCTCACTCCAAGCACAAAGCGTGCGCAGCACGAGTCTTGGCACAGCAGAACACTTCCTTTGGCATGCCCTTTGCAGCCTCACTCCAAACGGGGCCCTCCGCTTCATCCATCCCCTGACTCCATACTAGCACCAACGGGCTGCTAAAGCGTTTCGCAGAAAACACCAAGGAACCTGTTTCTCACTCCAAGCACAAAGCGTGCGCAGCACGAGTCTTGGCACAGTAAAACACTTCCTTTGGCATGCCCTTTGCAGCCTCACTCCAAACGGGGCTCTCCGCTTCATCCATCCCCTGACTCCATACTAGCACCAACGGGCTGCTAAAGCGTTTCGCAGAAAACACCAAGGAACCTGTTTCTCACTCCAAGCACAAAGCGTGCGCAGCACGAGTCTTGGCACAGCAGAACATTTCCTTTGGCATGCCCTTTGCAGCCTCACTCCAAACGGGGCCCTCCGCTTCATCCATCCCCTGACTCCATACTAGCACCAACGGGCTGCTAAAGCGTTTCGCAGAAAACACCAAGGAACCTGTTTCTCACTCCAAGCACAAAGCGTGCGCAGCACGAGTCTTGGCACAGCAGAACACTTCCTTTGGCATGCCCTTTGCAGCCTCACTCCAAACGGGGCTCTCCGCTTCATCCATCCCCTGACTCCATCCTAGCACCAACGGGCTGCTAAAGCGTTTCGCAGAAAACACCAAGGAACCTGTTTCTCACTCCAAGCACAAAGCGTGCGCAGCACGAGTTTTGGCACAGCAGAACATTTCCTTTGGCATGCCCTTTGCAGCCTCACTCCAAACGGGGCCCTCCGCTTCATCCATCCCCTGACTCCATACTAGCACCAACGGGCTGCTAAAGCGTTTCGCAGAAAACACCAAGGAACCTGTTTCTCACTCCAAGCACAAAGCGTGCGCAGCACGAGTCTTGGCACAGCAGAACACTTCCTTTGGCATGCCCTTTGCAGCCTCACTCCAAACGGGGCTCTCCGCTTCATCCATCCCCTAACTCCATACTAGCACCAACGGGCTGCTAAAGCGTTTCGCAGAAAACACCAAGGAACCTGTTTCTCACTCCAAGCACAAAGCGTGCGCAGCACGAGTCTTGGCACAGCAAAACACTTCCTTTGGCATGCCCTTTGCAGCCTCACTCCAAACGGGGCTCTCCGCTTCATCCATCCCCTGACTCCATACTAGCACCAACGGGCTGCTAAAGCGTTTCGCAGAAAACACCAAGGAACCTGTTTCTCACTCCAACCACAAAGCGTGCGCAGCACGAGTCTTGGCACAGCAAAACACTTCCTTTGGCATGCCCTTTGCAGCCTCACTCCAAACGGGGCTCTCCGCTTCATCCATCCCCTGACTCCATACTAGCACCAACGGGCTGCTAAAGCGTTTCGCAGAAAACACCAAGGAACCTGTTTCTCACTCCAAGCACAAAGCGTGCGCAGCACGAGTCTTGGCACAGCAAAACACTTCCTTTGGCATGCCCTTTGCAGCCTCACTCCAAACGGGGCTCTCCGCTTCATCCATCCCCTGACTCCATACTAGCACCAACGGGCTGCTAAAGCGTTTCGCAGAAAACACCAAGGAACCTGTTTCTCACTCCAACCACAAAGCGTGCGCAGCACGAGTCTTGGCACAGCAAAACACTTCCTTTGGCATGCCCTTTGCAGCCTCACTCCAAACGGGGCTCTCCGCTTCATCCATCCCCTGACTGCATACTAGCACCAACGGGCTGCTAAAGCGTTTCGCAGAAAACACCAAGGAACCTGTTTCTCACTCCAAGCACAAAGCGTGCGCAGCACGAGTTTTGGCACAGCAGAACATTTCCTTTGGCATGCCCTTTGCAGCCTCACTCCAAACGGGGCCCTCCGCTTCATCCATCCCCTGACTCCATACTAGCACCAACGGGCTGCTAAAGCGTTTCGCAGAAAACACCAAGGAACCTGTTTCTCACTCCAAGCACAAAGCGTGCGCAGCACGAGTCTTGGCACAGCAGAACACTTCCTTTGGCATGCCCTTTGCAGCCTCACTCCAAACGGGGCTCTCCGCTTCATCCATCCCCTAACTCCATACTAGCACCAACGGGCTGCTAAAGCGTTTCGCAGAAAACACCAAGGAACCTGTTTCTCACTCCAAGCACAATGCGTGCGCAGCACGAGTCTTGGCACAGCAAAACACTTCCTTTGGCATGCCCTTTGCAGCCTCACTCCAAACGGGGCTCTCCGCTTCATCCATCCCCTGACTCCATACTAGCACCAACGGGCTGCTAAAGCGTTTCGCAGAAAACACCAAGGAACCTGTTTCTCACTCCAAGCACAAAGCGTGCGCAGCACGAGTCTTGGCACAGCAAAACACTTCCTTTGGCATGCCCTTTGCAGCCTCACTCCAAACGGGGCTCTCCGCTTCATCCATCCCCTGACTCCATACTAGCACCAACGGGCTGCTAAAGCGTTTCGCAGAAAACACCAAGGAACCTGTTTCTCACTCCAACCACAAAGCGTGCGCAGCACGAGTCTTGGCACAGCAAAACACTTTTCTTGATATGCCCTTTGCAGCCTCACTCCAAACGGGGCTCTCCGCTTCATCCATCCCCTGACTCCATACTAGCACCAACGGGCTGCTAAAGCGTTTCGCAGAAAACACCAAGGAACCTGTTTCTCACTCCAAGCACAAAGCGTGCGCAGCACGAGTCTTGGCACAGCAAAACACTTCCTTTGGCATGCCCTTTGCAGCCTCACTCCAAACGGGGCTCTCCGCTTCATCCATCCCCTGACTCCATACTAGCACCAACGGGCTGCTAAAGCGTTTCGCAGAAAACACCAAGGAACCTGTTTCTCACTCCAACCACAAAGCGTGTGCAGCACGAGTCTTGGCACAGCAAAACACTTTTCTTGATATGCCCTTTGCAGCCTCACTCCAAACGGGGCTCTCCGCTTCATCCATCCCCTGACTCCATACTAGCACCAACGGGCTGCTAAAGCGTTTCGCAGAAAACACCAAGGAACCTGTTTCTCACTCCAAGCACAAAGCGTGCGCAGCACGAGTCTTGGCACAGCAAAACACTTCCTTTGGCATGCTCTTTGCAGCCTCACTCCAAACGGGGCTCTCCGCTTCATCCATCCCCTGACTGCATACTAGCACCAACGGGCTGCTAAAGCGTTTCGCAGAAAACACCAAGGAACCTGTTTCTCACTCCAAGCACAAAGCGTGCGCAGCACGAGTCTTGGCACAGCAGAACACTTCCCTTGGCATGCCCTTTGCAGCCTCACTCCAAACGGGGCTCTCCGCTTCATCCATCCCCTGACTCCATACTAGCACCAACGGGCTGCTAAAGCGTTTCGCAGAAAACACCAAGGAACCTGTTTCTCACTCCAAGCACAAAGCGTGCGCAGCACGAGTCTTGGCACAGCAGAACACTTCCTTTGGCATGCCCTTTGCAGCCTCACTCCAAACGGGGCCCTCCGCTTCATCCATCCCCTGACTCCATACTAGCACCAACGGGCTGCTAAAGCGTTTCGCAGAAAACACCAAGGAACCTGTTTCTCACTCCAAGCACAAAGCGTGCGCAGCACGAGTCTTGGCACAGTAAAACACTTCCTTTGGCATGCCCTTTGCAGCCTCACTCCAAACGGGGCTCTCCGCTTCATCCATCCCCTGACTCCATACTAGCACCAACGGGCTGCTAAAGCGTTTCGCAGAAAACACCAAGGAACCTGTTTCTCACTCCAAGCACAAAGCGTGCGCAGCACGAGTCTTGGCACAGCAGAACATTTCCTTTGGCATGCCCTTTGCAGCCTCACTCCAAACGGGGCCCTCCGCTTCATCCATCCCCTGACTCCATACTAGCACCAACGGGCTGCTAAAGCGTTTCGCAGAAAACACCAAGGAACCTGTTTCTCACTCCAAGCACAAAGCGTGCGCAGCACGAGTCTTGGCACAGCAGAACACTTCCTTTGGCATGCCCTTTGCAGCCTCACTCCAAACGGGGCTCTCCGCTTCATCCATCCCCTGACTCCATCCTAGCACCAACGGGCTGCTAAAGCGTTTCGCAGAAAACACCAAGGAACCTGTTTCTCACTCCAACCACAAAGCGTGCGCAGCACGAGTTTTGGCACAGCAGAACATTTCCTTTGGCATGCCCTTTGCAGCCTCACTCCAAACGGGGCCCTCCGCTTCATCCATCCCCTGACTCCATACTAGCACCAACGGGCTGCTAAAGCGTTTCGCAGAAAACACCAAGGAACCTGTTTCTCACTCCAAGCACAAAGCGTGCGCAGCACGAGTCTTGGCACAGCAGAACACTTCCTTTGGCATGCCCTTTGCAGCCTCACTCCAAACGGGGCTCTCCGCTTCATCCATCCCCTAACTCCATACTAGCACCAACGGGCTGCTAAAGCGTTTCGCAGAAAACACCAAGGAACCTGTTTCTCACTCCAAGCACAAAGCGTGCGCAGCACGAGTCTTGGCACAGCAAAACACTTCCTTTGGCATGCCCTTTGCAGCCTCACTCCAAACGGGGCTCTCCGCTTCATCCATCCCCTGACTCCATACTAGCACCAACGGGCTGCTAAAGCGTTTCGCAGAAAACACCAAGGAACCTGTTTCTCACTCCAACCACAAAGCGTGCGCAGCACGAGTCTTGGCACAGCAAAACACTTCCTTTGGCATGCCCTTTGCAGCCTCACTCCAAACGGGGCTCTCCGCTTCATCCATCCCCTGACTCCATACTAGCACCAACGGGCTGCTAAAGCGTTTCGCAGAAAACACCAAGGAACCTGTTTCTCACTCCAACCACAAAGCGTGCGCAGCACGAGTCTTGGCACAGCAAAACACTTCCTTTGGCATGCCCTTTGCAGCCTCACTCCAAACGGGGCTCTCCGCTTCATCCATCCCCTGACTCCATACTAGCACCAACGGGCTGCTAAAGCGTTTCGCAGAAAACACCAAGGAACCTGTTTCTCACTCCAACCACAAAGCGTGCGCAGCACGAGTCTTGGCACAGCAAAACACTTCCTTTGGCATGCCCTTTGCAGCCTCACTCCAAACGGGGCTCTCCGCTTCATCCATCCCCTGACTCCATACTAGCACCAACGGGCTGCTAAAGCGTTTCGCAGAAAACACCAAGGAACCTGTTTCTCACTCCAAGCACAAAGCGTGCGCAGCACGAGTCTTGGCACAGCAAAACACTTTTCTTGATATGCCCTTTGCAGCCTCACTCCAAACGGGGCTCTCCGCTTCATCCATCCCCTGACTCCATACTAGCACCAACGGGCTGCTAAAGCGTTTCGCAGAAAACACCAAGGAACCTGTTTCTCACTCCAAGCACAAAGCGTGCGCAGCACGAGTCTTGGCACAGCAAAACACTTCCTTTGGCATGCTCTTTGCAGCCTCACTCCAAACGGGGCTCTCCGCTTCATCCATCCCCTGACTGCATACTAGCACCAACGGGCTGCTAAAGCGTTTCGCAGAAAACACCAAGGAACCTGTTTCTCACTCCAAGCACAAAGCGTGCGCAGCACGAGTCTTGGCACAGCAGAACACTTCCCTTGGCATGCCCTTTGCAGCCTCACTCCAAACGGGGCTCTCCGCTTCATCCATCCCCTGACTCCATACTAGCACCAACGGGCTGCTAAAGCGTTTCGCAGAAAACACCAAGGAACCTGTTTCTCACTCCAAGCACAAAGCGTGCGCAGCACGAGTCTTGGCACAGCAGAACACTTCCTTTGGCATGCCCTTTGCAGCCTCACTCCAAACGGGGCTCTCCGCTTCATCCATCCCCTGACTCCATACTAGCACCAACGGGCTGCTAAAGCGTTTCGCAGAAAACACCAAGGAACCTGTTTCTCACTCCAAGCACAAAGCGTGCGCAGCACGAGTCTTGGCACAGCAGAACACTTCCTTTGGCATGCCCTTTGCAGCCTCACTCCAAACGGGGCCCTCTGCTTCATCCATCCCCTGACTCCATACTAGCACCAACGGGCTGCTAAAGCGTTTCGCAGAAAACACCAAGGAACCTGTTTCTCACTCCAAGCACAAAGCGTGCGCAGCACGAGTCTTGGCACAGTAAAACACTTCCTTTGGCATGCCCTTTGCAGCCTCACTCCAAACGGGGCTCTCCGCTTCATCCATCCCCTGACTCCATACTAGCACCAACGGGCTGCTAAAGCGTTTCGCAGAAAACACCAAGGAACCTGTTTCTCACTCCAAGCACAAAGCGTGCGCAGCACGAGTCTTGGCACAGCAGAACACTTCCCTTGGCATGCCCTTTGCAGCCTCACTCCAAACGGGGCTCTCCGCTTCATCCATCCCCTGACTCTATACTAGCACCAACGGGCTGCTAAAGCGTTTCGCAGAAAACACCAAGGAACCTGTTTCTCACTCCAAGCACAAAGCGTGCGCAGCACGAGTCTTGGCACAGCAGAACACTTCCTTTGGCATGCCCTTTGCAGCCTCACTCCAAACGGGGCTCTCCGCTTCATCCATCCCCTGACTCCATACTAGCACCAACGGGCTGCTAAAGCGTTTCGCAGAAAACACCAAGGAACCTGTTTCTCACTCCAACCACAAAGCGTGCGCAGCACGAGTCTTGGCACAGCAAAACACTTTTCTTGACATGCCCTTTGCAGCCTCACTCCAAACGGGGCTCTCCGCTTCATCCATCCCCTGACTCCATACTAGCACCAACGGGCTGCTAAAGCGTTTCGCAGAAAACACCAAGGAACCTGTTTCTCACTCCAACCACAAAGCGTGCGCAGCACGAGTCTTGGCACAGCAAAACACTTCCTTTGGCATGCCCTTTGCAGCCTCACTCCAAACGGGGCTCTCCGCTTCATCCATCCCCTGACTCCATACTAGCACCAACGGGCTGCTAAAGCGTTTCGCAGAAAACACCAAGGAACCTGTTTCTCACTCCAACCACAAAGCGTGCGCAGCACGAGTCTTGGCACAGCAGAACACTTCCTTTGGCATGCCCTTTGCAGCCTCACTCCAAACGGGGCTCTCCGCTTCATCCATCCCCTGACTCCATACTAGCACCAACGGGCTGCTAAAGCGTTTCGCAGAAAACACCAAGGAACCTGTTTCTCACTCCAAGCACAAAGCGTGCGCAGCACGAGTCTTGGCACAGCAAAACACTTTTCTTGACATGCCCTTTGCAGCCTCACTCCAAACGGGGCTCTCCGCTTCATCCATCCCCTGACTCCATACTAGCACCAACGGGCTGCTAAAGCGTTTCGCAGAAAACACCAAGGAACCTGTTTCTCACTCCAAGCACAAAGCGTGCGCAGCACGAGTCTTGGCACAGCAGAACACTTCCTTTGGCATGCCCTTTGCAGCCTCACTCCAAACGGGGCCCTCCGCTTCATCCATCCCCTGACTCCATACTAGCACCAACGGGCTGCTAAAGCGTTTCGCAGAAAACACCAAGGAACCTGTTTCTCACTCCAAGCACAAAGCGTGCGCAGCACGAGTCTTGGCACAGCAAAACACTTCCTTTGGCATGCCCTTTGCAGCCTCACTCCAAACGGGGCTCTCCGCTTCATCCATCCCCTGACTCCATACTAGCACCAACGGGCTGCTAAAGCGTTTCGCAGAAAACACCAAGGAACCTGTTTCTCACTCCAACCACAAAGCGTGCGCAGCACGAGTCTTGGCACAGCAAAACACTTCCTTTGGCATGCCCTTTGCAGCCTCACTCCAAACGGGGCTCTCCGCTTCATCCATCCCCTGACTCCATACTAGCACCAACGGGCTGCTAAAGCGTTTCGCAGAAAACACCAAGGAACCTGTTTCTCACTCCAAGCACAAAGCGTGCGCAGCACGAGTCTTGGCACAGCAGAACACTTCCTTTGGCATGCCCTTTGCAGCCTCACTCCAAACGGGGCTCTCCGCTTCATCCATCCCCTGACTCCATACTAGCACCAACGGGCTGCTAAAGCGTTTCGCAGAAAACACCAAGGAACCTGTTTCTCACTCCAAGCACAAAGCGTGCGCAGCACGAGTCTTGGCACAGCAGAACACTTCCTTTGGCATGCCCTTTGCAGCCTCACTCCAAACGGGGCTCTCCGCTTCATCCATCCCCTGACTCCATACTAGCACCAACGGGCTGCTAAAGCGTTTCGCAGAAAACACGAAGGAACCTGTTTCTCACTCCAAGCACAAAGCGTGCGCAGCATGAGTCTTGGCACAGCAAAACACTTCCTTTGGCATGCCCTTTGCAGCCTCACTCCAAACGGGGCCCTCCGCTTCATCCATCCCCTGACTCCATACTAGCACCAACGGGCTGCTAAAGCGTTTCGCAGAAAACACCAAGGAACCTGTTTCTCACTCCAAGCACAAAGCGTGCGCAGCACGAGTCTTGGCACAGCAGAACACTTCCTTTGGCATGCCCTTTGCAGCCTCACTCCAAACGGGGCTCTCCGCTTCATCCATCCCCTGACTCCATACTAGCACCAACGGGCTGCTAAAGCGTTTCGCAGAAAACACCAAGGAACCTGTTTCTCACTCCAAGCACAAAGCGTGCGCAGCACGAGTCTTGGCACAGCAGAACACTTCCTTTGGCATGCCCTTTGCAGCCTCACTCCAAACGGGGCTCTCCGCTTCATCCATCCCCTGACTCCATACTAGCACCAACGGGCTGCTAAAGCGTTTCGCAGAAAACACCAAGGAACCTGTTTCTCACTCCAAGCACAAAGCGTGCGCAGCACGAGTCTTGGCACAGCAGAACACTTCCTTTGGCATGCCCTTTGCAGCCTCACTCCAAACGGGGCTCTCCGCTTCATCCATCCCCTGACTCCATACTAGCACCAACGGGCTGCTAAAGCGTTTCGCAGAAAACACCAAGGAACCTGTTTCTCACTCCAAGCACAAAGCGTGCGCAGCACGAGTCTTGGCACAGCAGAACACTTCCTTTGGCATGCCCTTTGCAGCCTCACTCCAAACGGGGCTCTCCGCTTCATCCATCCCCTGACTCCATACTAGCACCAACGGGCTGCTAAAGCGTTTCGCAGAAAACACCAAGGAACCTGTTTCTCACTCCAAGCACAAAGCGTGCGCAGCATGAGTCTTGGCACAGCAAAACACTTCCTTTGGCATGCCCTTTGCAGCCTTACTCCAAATGGGGCCCTCCGCTTCATCCATCCCCTGACTCCATACTAGCACCAACGGGCTGCTAAAGCGTTTCGCAGAAAACACCAAGGAACCTGTTTCTCACTCCAACCACAAAGCGTGCGCAGCACGAGTCTTGGCACAGCAGAACACTTCCTTTGGCATGCCCTTTGCAGCCTCACTCCAAACGGGGCTCTCCGCTTCATCCATCCCCTGACTCCATACTAGCACCAACGGGCTGCTAAAGCGTTTCGCAGAAAACACCAAGGAACCTGTTTCTCACTCCAACCACAAAGCGTGCGCAGCACGAGTCTTGGCACAGCAGAACACTTCCTTTGGCATGCCCTTTGCAGCCTCACTCCAAACGGGGCTCTCCGCTTCATCCATCCCCTGACTCCATACTAGCACCAACGGGCTGCTAAAGCGTTTCGCAGAAAACACCAAGGAACCTGTTTCTCACTCCAAGCACAAAGCGTGCGCAGCATGAGTCTTGGCACAGCAAAACACTTCCTTTGGCATGCCCTTTGCAGCCTCACTCCAAACGGGGCCCTCCGCTTCATCCATCCCCTGACTCCATACTAGCACCAACGGGCTGCTAAAGCGTTTCGCAGAAAACACCAAGGAACCTGTTTCTCACTCCAAGCACAAAGCGTGCGCAGCACGAGTCTTGGCACAGCAGAACACTTCCTTTGGCATGCCCTTTGCAGCCTCACTCCAAACGGGGCTCTCCGCTTCATCCATCCCCTGACTCCATACTAGCACCAACGGGCTGCTAAAGCGTTTCGCAGAAAACACCAAGGAACCTGTTTCTCACTCCAAGCACAAAGCGTGCGCAGCACGAGTCTTGGCACAGCAGAACACTTCCTTTGGCATGCCCTTTGCAGCCTCACTCCAAACGGGGCTCTCCGCTTCATCCATCCCCTGACTCCATACTAGCACCAACGGGCTGCTAAAGCGTTTCGCAGAAAACACCAAGGAACGTGTTTCTCACTCCAACCACAAAGCGTGCGCAGCACGAGTCTTGGCACAGCAGAACACTTCCTTTGGCATGCCCTTTGCAGCCTCACTCCAAACGGGGCTCTCCGCTTCATCCATCCCCTGACTCCATACTAGCACCAACGGGCTGCTAAAGCGTTTCGCAGAAAACACCAAGGAACCTGTTTCTCACTCCAAGCACAAAGCGTGCGCAGCACGAGTCTTGGCACAGCAGAACACTTCCTTTGGCATGCCCTTTGCAGCCTCACTCCAAACGGGGCTCTCCGCTTCATCCATCCCCTGACTCCATACTAGCACCAACGGGCTGCTAAAGCGTTTCGCAGAAAACACCAAGGAACCTGTTTCTCACTCCAAGCACAAAGCGTGCGCAGCATGAGTCTTGGCACAGCAAAACACTTCCTTTGGCATGCCCTTTGCAGCCTTACTCCAAATGGGGCCCTCCGCTTCATCCATCCCCTGACTCCATACTAGCACCAACGGGCTGCTAAAGCGTTTCGCAGAAAACACCAAGGAACCTGTTTCTCACTCCAAGCACAAAGCGTGCGCAGCACGAGTCTTGGCACAGCAAAACACTTCCTTTGGCATGCCCTTTGCAGCCTCACTCCAAACGGGGCTCTCCGCTTCATCCATCCCCTGACTCCATACTAGCACCAACGGGCTGCTAAAGTGTTTCGCAGAAAACACCAAGGAACCTGTTTCTCACTCCAACCACAAAGCGTGCGCAGCACGAGTCTTGGCACAGCAGAACACTTCCCTTGGCATGCCCTTTGCAGCCTCACTCCAAACGGGGCTCTCCGCTTCATCCATCCCCTGACTCCATACTAGCACCAACGGGCTGCTAAAGCGTTTCGCAGAAAACACCAAGGAACCTGTTTCTCACTCCAAGCACAAAGCGTGCGCAGCACGAGTCTTGGCACAGCAAAACACTTCCTTTGGCATGCCCTTTGCAGCCTCACTCCAAACGGGGCTCTCCGTTTCATCCATCCCCTGACCCCATACTAGCACCAACGGGCTGCTAAAGCGTTTCGCAGAAAACACCAAGGAACCTGTTTCTCACTCCAAGCACAAAGCGTGCGCAGCACGAGTCTTGGCACAGCAAAACACTTCCTTTGGCATGCCCTTTGCAGCCTCACTCCAAACGGGGCTCTCCGCTTCATCCATCCCCTGACTCCATACTAGCACCAACGGGCTGCTAAAGCGTTTCGCAGAAAACACCAAGGAACCTGTTTCTCACTCCAAGCACAAAGCGTGCGCAGCACGAGTCTTGGCACAGCAGAACACTTCCTTTGGCATGCCCTTTGCAGCCTCACTCCAAACGGGGCTCTCCGCTTCATCCATCCCCTAACTCCATACTAGCACCAACGGGCTGCTAAAGCGTTTCGCAGAAAACACCAAGGAACCTGTTTCTCACTCCAAGCACAAAGCGTGCGCAGCACGAGTCTTGGCACAGCAAAACACTTCCTTTGGCATGCCCTTTGCAGCCTCACTCCAAACGGGGCTCTCCGCTTCATCCATCCCCTGACTCCATACTAGCACCAACGGGCTGCTAAAGCGTTTCGCAGAAAACACCAAGGAACCTGTTTCTCACTCCAAGCACAAAGCGTGCGCAGCACGAGTCTTGGCACAGCAAAACACTTCCTTTGGCATGCCCTTTGCAGCCTTACTCCAAATGGGGCCCTCCGCTTCATCCATCCCCTGACTCCATACTAGCACCAACGGGCTGCTAAAGCGTTTCGCAGAAAACACCAAGGAACCTGTTTCTCACTCCAACCACAAAGCGTGCGCAGCACGAGTCTTGGCACAGCAAAACACTTCCTTTGGCATGCCCTTTGCAGCCTCACTCCAAACGGGGCTCTCCGCTTCATCCAACCCCTGACTCCATACTAGCACCAACGGGCTGCTAAAGCGTTTCGCAGAAAACACCAAGGAACCTGTTTCTCACTCCAACCACAAAGCGTGCGCAGCACGAGTCTTGGCACAGCAGAACACTTCCCTTGGCATGCCCTTTGCAGCCTCACTCCAAACGGGGCTCTCCGTTTCATCCATCCCCTGACCCCATACTAGCACCAACGGGCTGCTAAAGCGTTTCGCAGAAAACACCAAGGAACCTGTTTCTCACTCCAAGCACAAAGCGTGCGCAGCACGAGTCTTGGCACAGCAAAACACTTCCTTTGGCATGCCCTTTGCAGCCTCACTCCAAACGGGGCTCTCCGCTTCATCCATCCCCTGACTCCATACTAGCACCAACGGGCTGCTAAAGCGTTTCGCAGAAAACACCAAGGAACCTGTTTCTCACTCCAAGCACAAAGCGTGCGCAGCACGAGTCTTGGCACAGCAGAACACTTCCTTTGGCATGCCCTTTGCAGCCTCACTCCAAACGGGGCTCTCCGCTTCATCCATCCCCTAACTCCATACTAGCACCAACGGGCTGCTAAAGCGTTTCGCAGAAAACACCAAGGAACCTGTTTCTCACTCCAAGCACAAAGCGTGCGCAGCACGAGTCTTGGCACAGCAAAACACTTCCTTTGGCATGCCCTTTGCAGCCTCACTCCAAACGGGGCTCTCCGCTTCATCCATCCCCTGACTCCATACTAGCACCAACGGGCTGCTAAAGCGTTTCGCAGAAAACACCAAGGAACCTGTTTCTCACTCCAAGCACAAAGCGTGCGCAGCACGAGTCTTGGCACAGCAAAACACTTCCTTTGGCATGCCCTTTGCAGCCTCACTCCAAACGGGGCTCTCCGCTTCATCCATCCCCTGACTCCATACTAGCACCAACGGGCTGCTAAAGCGTTTCGCAGAAAACACCAAGGAACCTGTTTCTCACTCCAAGCACAAAGCGTGCGCAGCACGAGTCTTGGCACAGCAAAACACTTCCTTTGGCATGCCCTTTGCAGCCTCACTCCAAACGGGGCTCTCCGCTTCATCCATCCCCTGACTCCATACTAGCACCAACGGGCTGCTAAAGCGTTTCGCAGAAAACACCAAGGAACCTGTTTCTCACTCCAACCACAAAGCGTGCGCAGCACGAGTCTTGGCACAGCAAAACACTTCCTTTGGCATGCTCTTTGCAGCCTCACTCCAAACGGGGCTCTCCGCTTCATCCATCCCCTGACTACATACTAGCACCAACGGGCTGCTAAAGCGTTTCGCAGAAAACACCAAGGAACCTGTTTCTCACTCCAACCACAAAGCGTGCGCAGCACGAGTCTTGGCACAGCAGAACACTTCCCTTGGCATGCCCTTTGCAGCCTCACTCCAAACGGGGCTCTCCGCTTCATCCATCCCCTGACTCCATACTAGCACCAACGGGCTGCTAAAGCGTTTCGCAGAAAACACCAAGGAACCTGTTTCTCACTCCAAGCACAAAGCGTGCGCAGCACGAGTCTTGGCACAGCAGAACACTTCCTTTGGCATGCCCTTTGCAGCCTCACTCCAAACGGGGCTCTCCGCTTCATCCATCCCCTGACTCCATACTAGCACCAACGGGCTGCTAAAGCGTTTCGCAGAAAACACCAAGGAACCTGTTTCTCACTCCAAGCACAAAGCGTGCGCAGCACGAGTCTTGGCACAGCAGAACACTTCCTTTGGCATGCCCTTTGCAGCCTCACTCCAAACGGGGCCCTCCGCTTCATCCATCCCCTGACTCCATACTAGCACCAATGGGCTGCTAAAGCGTTTCGCAGAAAACACCAAGGAACCTGTTTCTCACTCCAAGCACAAAGCGTGCGCAGCACGAGTCTTGGCACAGCAAAACACTTCCTTTGGCATGCCCTTTGCAGCCTCACTCCAAACGGGGCTCTCCGCTTCATCCATCCCCTGACTCCATACTAGCACCAACGGGCTGCTAAAGCGTTTCGCAGAAAACACCAAGGAACCTGTTTCTCACTCCAAGCACAAAGCGTGCGCAGCACGAGTCTTGGCACAGCAAAACACTTCCTTTGGCATGCCCTTTGCAGCCTCACTCCAAACGGGGCTCTCCGCTTCATCCATCCCCTGACTCCATACTAGCACCAACGGGCTGCTAAAGCGTTTCGCAGAAAACACCAAGGAACCTGTTTCTCACTCCAAGCACAAAGCGTGCGCAGCACGAGTCTTGGCACAGCAGAACACTTCCTTTGGCATGCCCTTTGCAGCCTCACTCCAAACGGGGCTCTGCGCTTCATCCATCCCCTGACTCCATACTAGCACCAACGGGCTGCTAAAGCGTTTCGCAGAAAACACCAAGGAACCTGTTTCTCACTCCAACCACAAAGCGTGCGCAGCACGAGTCTTGGCACAGCAGAACACTTCCTTTGGCATGCCCTTTGCAGCCTCACTCCAAACGGGGCTCTCCGCTTCATCCATCCCCTGACTCCATACTAGCACCAACGGGCTGCTAAAGCGTTTCGCAGAAAACACCAAGGAACCTGTTTCTCACTCCAAGCACAAAGCGTGCGCAGCACGAGTCTTGGCACAGCAAAACACTTCCTTTGGCATGCCCTTTGCAGCCTCACTCCAAACGGGGCTCTGCGCTTCATCCATCCCCTGACTCCATACTAGCACCAACGGGCTGCTAAAGCGTTTCGCAGAAAACACCAAGGAACCTGTTTCTCACTCCAAGCACAAAGCGTGCGCAGCACGAGTCTTGGCACAGCAGAACACTTCCTTTGGCATGCCCTTTGCAGCCTCACTCCAAACGGGGCTCTCCGCTTCATCCATCCCCTGACTCCATACTAGCACCAACGGGCTGCTAAAGCGTTTCGCAGAAAACACCAAGGAACCTGTTTCTCACTCCAAGCACAAAGCGTGCGCAGCACGAGTCTTGGCACAGCAGAACACTTCCTTTGGCATGCCCTTTGCAGCCTCACTCCAAACGGGGCTCTCCGCTTCATCCATCCCCTGACTCCATACTAGCACCAACGGGCTGCTAAAGCGTTTCGCAGAAAACACCAAGGAACCTGTTTCTCACTCCAAGCACAAAGCGTGCGCAGCACGAGTCTTGGCACAGCAGAACACTTCCTTTGGCATGCCCTTTGCAGCCTCACTCCAAACGGGGCTCTCCGCTTCATCCATCCCCTGACTCCATACTAGCACCAACGGGCTGCTAAAGCGTTTCGCAGAAAACACCAAGGAACCTGTTTCTCACTCCAAGCACAAAGCGTGCGCAGCACGAGTCTTGGCACAGCAAAACACTTCCTTTGGCATGCCCTTTGCAGCCTCACTCCAAACGGGGCTCTCCGCTTCATCCATCCCCTGACTCCATACTAGCACCAACGGGCTGCTAAAGCGTTTCGCAGAAAACACCAAGGAACCTGTTTCTCACTCCAAGCACAAAGCGTGCGCAGCACGAGTCTTGGCACAGCAAAACACTTCCTTTGGCATGCCCTTTGCAGCCTCACTCCAAACGGGGCTCTCCGCTTCATCCATCCCCTGACTCCATACTAGCACCAACGGGCTGCTAAAGCGTTTCGCAGAAAACACCAAGGAACCTGTTTCTCACTCCAAGCACAAAGCGTGCGCAGCACGAGTCTTGGCACAGCAGAACACTTCCTTTGGCATGCCCTTTGCAGCCTCACTCCAAACGGGGCTCTGCGCTTCATCCATCCCCTGACTCCATACTAGCACCAACGGGCTGCTAAAGCGTTTCGCAGAAAACACCAAGGAACCTGTTTCTCACTCCAAGCACAAAGCGTGCGCAGCACGAGTCTTGGCACAGCAGAACACTTCCTTTGGCATGCCCTTTGCAGCCTCACTCCAAACGGGGCTCTCCGCTTCATCCATCCCCTGACTCCATACTAGCACCAACGGGCTGCTAAAGCGTTTCGCAGAAAACACCAAGGAACCTGTTTCTCACTCCAAGCACAAAGCGTGCGCAGCACGAGTCTTGGCACAGCAGAACACTTCCTTTGGCATGCCCTTTGCAGCCTCACTCCAAACGGGGCTCTCCGCTTCATCCATCCCCTGACTCCATACTAGCACCAACGGGCTGCTAAAGCGTTTCGCAGAAAACACCAAGGAACCTGTTTCTCACTCGAAGCACAAAGCGTGCGCAGCACGAGTCTTGGCACAGCAAAACACTTCCTTTGGCATGCCCTTTGCAGCCTCACTCCAAACAGGGCTCTCCGCTTCATCCATCCCCTGACTCCATACTAGCACCAACGGGCTGCTAAAGCGTTTCGCAGAAAACACCAAGGAACCTGTTTCTCACTCGAAGCACAAAGCGTGCGCAGCACGAGTCTTGGCACAGCAAAACACTTCCTTTGGCATGCCCTTTGCAGCCTCACTCCAAACGGGGCTCTGCGCTTCATCCATCCCCTGACTCCATACTAGCACCAACGGGCTGCTAAAGCGTTTCGCAGAAAACACCAAGGAACCTGTTTCTCACTCCAAGCACAAAGCGTGCGCAGCACGAGTCTTGGCACAGCAGAACACTTCCTTTGGCATGCCCTTTGCAGCCTCACTCCAAACGGGGCTCTCCGCTTCATCCATCCCCTGACTCCATACTAGCACCAACGGGCTGCTAAAGCGTTTCGCAGAAAACACCAAGGAACCTGTTTCTCACTCGAAGCACAAAGCGTGCGCAGCACGAGTCTTGGCACAGCAAAACACTTCCTTTGGCATGCCCTTTGCAGCCTCACTCCAAACAGGGCTCTCCGCTTCATCCATCCCCTGACTCCATACTAGCACCAACGGGCTGCTAAAGCGTTTCGCAGAAAACACCAAGGAACCTGTTTCTCACTCGAAGCACAAAGCGTGCGCAGCACGAGTCTTGGCACAGCAAAACACTTCCTTTGGCATGCCCTTTGCAGCCTCACTCCAAACGGGGCTCTGCGCTTCATCCATCCCCTGACTCCATACTAGCACCAACGGGCTGCTAAAGCGTTTCGCAGAAAACACCAAGGAACCTGTTTCTCACTCCAAGCACAAAGCGTGCGCAGCACGAGTCTTGGCACAGCAAAACACTTCCTTTGGCATGCCCTTTGCAGCCTCACTCCAAACGGGGCTCTCCGCTTCATCCATCCCCTGACTCCATACTAGCACCAACGGGCTGCTAAAGCGTTTCGCAGAAAACACCAAGGAACCTGTTTCTCACTCCAAGCACAAAGCGTGCGCAGCACGAGTCTTGGCACAGCAGAACACTTCCTTTGGCATGCCCTTTGCAGCCTCACTCCAAACGGGGCTCTCCGCTTCATCCATCCCCTGACTCCATACTAGCACTAACGGGCTGCTAAAGCGTTTCGCAGAAAACACCAAGGAACCTGTTTCTCACTCCAAGCACAAAGCGTGCGCAGCACGAGTCTTGGCACAGCAAAACACTTCCTTTGGCATGCCCTTTGCAGCCTCACTCCAAACGGGGCTCTCCGCTTCATCCATCCCCTGACTCCATACTAGCACCAACGGGCTGCTAAAGCGTTTCGCAGAAAACACCAAGGAACCTGTTTCTCACTCCAAGCACAAAGCGTGCGCAGCACGAGTCTTGGCACAGCAAAACACTTCCTTTGGCATGCCCTTTGCAGCCTCACTCCAAACGGGGCTCTCCGCTTCATCCATCCCCTGACTCCATACTAGCACCAACGGGCTGCTAAAGCGTTTCGCAGAAAACACCAAGGAACCTGTTTCTCACTCCAAGCACAAAGCGTGCGCAGCACGAGTCTTGGCACAGCAAAACACTTCCTTTGGCATGCCCTTTGCAGCCTCACTCCAAACGGGGCTCTGCGCTTCATCCATCCCCTGACTCCATACTAGCACCAACGGGCTGCTAAAGCGTTTCGCAGAAAACACCAAGGAACCTGTTTCTCACTCCAAGCACAAAGCGTGCGCAGCACGAGTCTTGGCACAGCAAAACACTTCCTTTGGCATGCCCTTTGCAGCCTCACTCCAAACGGGGCTCTCCGCTTCATCCATCCCCTGACTCCATACTAGCACCAACGGGCTGCTAAAGCATTTCGCAGAAAACACCAAGGAACCTGTTTCTCACTCCAAGCACAAAGCGTGCGCAGCACGAGTCTTGGCACAGCAGAACACTTCCTTTGGCATGCCCTTTGCAGCCTCACTCCAAACGGGGCTCTCCGCTTCATCCATCCCCTGACTCCATACTAGCACCAACGGCCTGCTAAAGCGTTTCGCAGAAAACACCAAGGAACCTGTTTCTCACTCCAAGCACAAAGCGTGCGCAGCACGAGTCTTGGCACAGCAAAACACTTCCTTTGGCATGCCCTTTGCAGCCTCACTCCAAACGGGGCTCTCCGCTTCATCCATCCCCTGACTCCATACTAGCACCAACGGGCTGCTAAAGTGTTTCGCAGAAAACACCAAGGAACCTGTTTCTCACTCCAAGCACAAAGCGTGCGCAGCACGAGTCTTGGCACAGCAAAACACTTCCTTTGGCATGCCCTTTGCAGCCTCACTCCAAACGGGGCTCTGCGCTTCATCCATCCCCTGACTCCATACTAGCACCAACGGGCTGCTAAAGCGTTTCGCAGAAAACACCAAGGAACCTGTTTCTCACTCCAAGCACAAAGCGTGCGCAGCACGAGTCTTGGCACAGCAAAACACTTCCTTTGGCATGCCCTTTGCAGCCTCACTCCAAACGGGGCTCTCCGCTTCATCCATCCCCTGACTCCATACTAGCACCAACGGGCTGCTAAAGCGTTTCGCAGAAAACACCAAGGAACCTGTTTCTCACTCCAAGCACAAAGCGTGCGCAGCACGAGTCTTGGCACAGCAAAACACTTCCTTTGGCATGCCCTTTGCAGCCTCACTCCAAACGGGGCTCTCCGCTTCATCCATCCCCTGACTCCATACTAGCACCAACGGGCTGCTAAAGCGTTTCGCAGAAAACACCAAGGAACCTGTTTCTCACTCCAAGCACAAAGCGTGCGCAGCACGAGTCTTGGCACAGCAAAACACTTCCTTTGGCATGCCCTTTGCAGCCTCACTCCAAACGGGGCTCTCCGCTTCATCCATCCCCTGACTCCATACTAGCACCAACGGGCTGCTAAAGCGTTTCGCAGAAAACACCAAGGAACCTGTTTCTCACTCCAAGCACAAAGCGTGCGCAGCACGAGTCTTGGCACAGCAAAACACTTCCTTTGGCATGCCCTTTGCAGCCTCACTCCAAACGGGGCTCTCCGCTTCATCCATCCCCTGACTCCATACTAGCACCAACGGGCTGCTAAAGCGTTTCGCAGAAAACACCAAGGAACCTGTTTCTCACTCCAAGCACAAAGCGTGCGCAGCACGAGTCTTGGCACAGCAAAACACTTCCTTTGGCATGCCCTTTGCAGCCTCACTCCAAACGGGGCTCTCCGCTTCATCCATCCCCTGACTCCATACTAGCACCAACGGGCTGCTAAAGCGTTTCGCAGAAAACACCAAGGAACCTGTTTCTCACTCCAAGCACAAAGCGTGCGCAGCACGAGTCTTGGCACAGCAAAACACTTCCTTTGGCATGCCCTTTGCAGCCTCACTCCAAACGGGGCTCTCCGCTTCATCCATCCCCTGACTCCATACTAGCACCAACGGGCTGCTAAAGCGTTTCGCAGAAAACACCAAGGAACCTGTTTCTCACTCCAAGCACAAAGCGTGCGCAGCACGAGTCTTGGCACAGCAAAACACTTCCTTTGGCATGCCCTTTGCAGCCTCACTCCAAACGGGGCTCTCCGCTTCATCCATCCCCTGACTCCATACTAGCACCAACGGGCTGCTAAAGCGTTTCGCAGAAAACACCAAGGAACCTGTTTCTCACTCCAAGCACAAAGCGTGCGCAGCACGAGTCTTGGCACAGCAAAACACTTCCTTTGGCATGCCCTTTGCAGCCTCACTCCAAACGGGGCTCTCCGCTTCATCCATCCCCTGACTCCATACTAGCACCAACGGGCTGCTAAAGCGTTTCGCAGAAAACACCAAGGAACCTGTTTCTCACTCCAAGCACAAAGCGTGCGCAGCACGAGTCTTGGCACAGCAAAACACTTCCTTTGGCATGCCCTTTGCAGCCTCACTCCAAACGGGGCTCTCCGCTTCATCCATCCCCTGACTCCATACTAGCACCAACGGGCTGGCTAAAGCGTTTCGCAGAAAACACCAAGGAACCTGTTTCTCACTCCAAGCACAAAGCGTGCGCAGCACGAGTCTTGGCACAGCAAAACACTTCCTTTGGCATGCCCTTTGCAGCCTCACTCCAAACGGGGCTCTCCGCTTCATCCATCCCCTGACTCCATACTAGCACCAACGGGCTGCTAAAGCGTTTCGCAGAAAACACCAAGGAACCTGTTTCTCACTCCAAGCACAAAGCGTGCGCAGCACGAGTCTTGGCACAGCAAAACACTTCCTTTGGCATGCCCTTTGCAGCCTCACTCCAAACGGGGCTCTCCGCTTCATCCATCCCCTGACTCCATACTAGCACCAACGGGCTGCTAAAGCGTTTCGCAGAAAACACCAAGGAACCTGTTTCTCACTCCAAGCACAAAGCGTGCGCAGCACGAGTCTTGGCACAGCAAAACACTTCCTTTGGCATGCCCTTTGCAGCCTCACTCCAAACGGGGCTCTCCGCTTCATCCATCCCCTGACTCCATACTAGCACCAACGGGCTGCTAAAGCGTTTCGCAGAAAACACCAAGGAACCTGTTTCTCACTCCAAGCACAAAGCGTGCGCAGCACGAGTCTTGGCACAGCAAAACACTTCCTTTGGCATGCCCTTTGCAGCCTCACTCCAAACGGGGCTCTCCGCTTCATCCATCCCCTGACTCCATACTAGCACCAACGGGCTGCTAAAGCGTTTCGCAGAAAACACCAAGGAACCTGTTTCTCACTCCAAGCACAAAGCGTGCGCAGCACGAGTCTTGGCACAGCAAAACACTTCCTTTGGCATGCCCTTTGCAGCCTCACTCCAAACGGGGCTCTCCGCTTCATCCATCCCCTGACTCCATACTAGCACCAACGGGCTGCTAAAGCGTTTCGCAGAAAACACCAAGGAACCTGTTTCTCACTCCAAGCACAAAGCGTGCGCAGCACGAGTCTTGGCACAGCAAAACACTTCCTTTGGCATGCCCTTTGCAGCCTCACTCCAAACGGGGCTCTCCGCTTCATCCATCCCCTGACTCCATACTAGCACCAACGGGCTGCTAAAGCGTTTCGCAGAAAACACCAAGGAACCTGTTTCTCACTCCAAGCACAAAGCGTGCGCAGCACGAGTCTTGGCACAGCAAAACACTTCCTTTGGCATGCCCTTTGCAGCCTCACTCCAAACGGGGCTCTCCGCTTCATCCATCCCCTGACTCCATACTAGCACCAACGGGCTGCTAAAGCGTTTCGCAGAAAACACCAAGGAACCTGTTTCTCACTCCAAGCACAAAGCGTGCGCAGCACGAGTCTTGGCACAGCAAAACACTTCCTTTGGCATGCCCTTTGCAGCCTCACTCCAAACGGGGCTCTCCGCTTCATCCATCCCCTGACTCCATACTAGCACCAACGGGCTGCTAAAGCGTTTCGCAGAAAACACCAAGGAACCTGTTTCTCACTCCAAGCACAAAGCGTGCGCAGCACGAGTCTTGGCACAGCAAAACACTTCCTTTGGCATGCCCTTTGCAGCCTCACTCCAAACGGGGCTCTCCGCTTCATCCATCCCCTGACTCCATACTAGCACCAACGGGCTGCTAAAGCGTTTCGCAGAAAACACCAAGGAACCTGTTTCTCACTCCAAGCACAAAGCGTGCGCAGCACGAGTCTTGGCACAGCAAAACACTTCCTTTGGCATGCCCTTTGCAGCCTCACTCCAAACGGGGCTCTCCGCTTCATCCATCCCCTGACTCCATACTAGCACCAACGGGCTGCTAAAGCGTTTCGCAGAAAACACCAAGGAACCTGTTTCTCACTCCAAGCACAAAGCGTGCGCAGCACGAGTCTTGGCACAGCAAAACACTTCCTTTGGCATGCCCTTTGCAGCCTCACTCCAAACGGGGCTCTCCGCTTCATCCATCCCCTGACTCCATACTAGCACCAACGGGCTGCTAAAGCGTTTCGCAGAAAACACCAAGGAACCTGTTTCTCACTCCAAGCACAAAGCGTGCGCAGCACGAGTCTTGGCACAGCAAAACACTTCCTTTGGCATGCCCTTTGCAGCCTCACTCCAAACGGGGCTCTCCGCTTCATCCATCCCCTGACTCCATACTAGCACCAACGGGCTGCTAAAGCGTTTCGCAGAAAACACCAAGGAACCTGTTTCTCACTCCAAGCACAAAGCGTGCGCAGCACGAGTCTTGGCACAGCAAAACACTTCCTTTGGCATGCCCTTTGCAGCCTCACTCCAAACGGGGCTCTCCGCTTCATCCATCCCCTGACTCCATACTAGCACCAACGGGCTGCTAAAGCGTTTCGCAGAAAACACCAAGGAACCTGTTTCTCACTCCAAGCACAAAGCGTGCGCAGCACGAGTCTTGGCACAGCAAAACACTTCCTTTGGCATGCCCTTTGCAGCCTCACTCCAAACGGGGCTCTCCGCTTCATCCATCCCCTGACTCCATACTAGCACCAACGGGCTGCTAAAGCGTTTCGCAGAAAACACCAAGGAACCTGTTTCTCACTCCAAGCACAAAGCGTGCGCAGCACGAGTCTTGGCACAGCAAAACACTTCCTTTGGCATGCCCTTTGCAGCCTCACTCCAAACGGGGCTCTCCGCTTCATCCATCCCCTGACTCCATACTAGCACCAACGGGCTGCTAAAGCGTTTCGCAGAAAACACCAAGGAACCTGTTTCTCACTCCAAGCACAAAGCGTGCGCAGCACGAGTCTTGGCACAGCAAAACACTTCCTTTGGCATGCCCTTTGCAGCCTCACTCCAAACGGGGCTCTCCGCTTCATCCATCCCCTGACTCCATACTAGCACCAACGGGCTGCTAAAGCGTTTCGCAGAAAACACCAAGGAACCTGTTTCTCACTCCAAGCACAAAGCGTGCGCAGCACGAGTCTTGGCACAGCAAAACACTTCCTTTGGCTATGCCCTTTGCAGCCTCACTCCAAACGGGGCTCTCCGCTTCATCCATCCCCTGACTCCATACTAGCACCAACGGGCTGCTAAAGCGTTTCGCAGAAAACACCAAGGAACCTGTTTCTCACTCCAAGCACAAAGCGTGCGCAGCACGAGTCTTGGCACAGCAAAACACTTCCTTTGGCATGCCCTTTGCAGCCTCACTCCAAACGGGGCTCTCCGCTTCATCCATCCCCTGACTCCATACTAGCACCAACGGGCTGCTAAAGCGTTTCGCAGAAAACACCAAGGAACCTGTTTCTCACTCCAAGCACAAAGCGTGCGCAGCACGAGTCTTGGCACAGCAAAACACTTCCTTTGGCATGCCCTTTGCAGCCTCACTCCAAACGGGGCTCTCCGCTTCATCCATCCCCTGACTCCATACTAGCACCAACGGGCTGCTAAAGCGTTTCGCAGAAAACACCAAGGAACCTGTTTCTCACTCCAAGCACAAAGCGTGCGCAGCACGAGTCTTGGCACAGCAAAACACTTCCTTTGGCATGCCCTTTGCAGCCTCACTCCAAACGGGGCTCTCCGCTTCATCCATCCCCTGACTCCATACTAGCACCAACGGGCTGCTAAAGCGTTTCGCAGAAAACACCAAGGAACCTGTTTCTCACTCCAAGCACAAAGCGTGCGCAGCACGAGTCTTGGCACAGCAAAACACTTCCTTTGGCATGCCCTTTGCAGCCTCACTCCAAACGGGGCTCTCCGCTTCATCCATCCCCTGACTCCATACTAGCACCAACGGGCTGCTAAAGCGTTTCGCAGAAAACACCAAGGAACCTGTTTCTCACTCCAAGCACAAAGCGTGCGCAGCACGAGTCTTGGCACAGCAAAACACTTCCTTTGGCATGCCCTTTGCAGCCTCACTCCAAACGGGGCTCTCCGCTTCATCCATCCCCTGACTCCATACTAGCACCAACGGGCTGCTAAAGCGTTTCGCAGAAAACACCAAGGAACCTGTTTCTCACTCCAAGCACAAAGCGTGCGCAGCACGAGTCTTGGCACAGCAAAACACTTCCTTTGGCATGCCCTTTGCAGCCTCACTCCAAACGGGGCTCTCCGCTTCATCCATCCCCTGACTCCATACTAGCACCAACGGGCTGCTAAAGCGTTTCGCAGAAAACACCAAGGAACCTGTTTCTCACTCCAAGCACAAAGCGTGCGCAGCACGAGTCTTGGCACAGCAAAACACTTCCTTTGGCATGCCCTTTGCAGCCTCACTCCAAACGGGGCTCTCCGCTTCATCCATCCCCTGACTCCATACTAGCACCAACGGGCTGCTAAAGCGTTTCGCAGAAAACACCAAGGAACCTGTTTCTCACTCCAAGCACAAAGCGTGCGCAGCACGAGTCTTGGCACAGCAAAACACTTCCTTTGGCATGCCCTTTGCAGCCTCACTCCAAACGGGGCTCTCCGCTTCATCCATCCCCTGACTCCATACTAGCACCAACGGGCTGCTAAAGCGTTTCGCAGAAAACACCAAGGAACCTGTTTCTCACTCCAAGCACAAAGCGTGCGCAGCACGAGTCTTGGCACAGCAAAACACTTCCTTTGGCATGCCCTTTGCAGCCTCACTCCAAACGGGGCTCTCCGCTTCATCCATCCCCTGACTCCATACTAGCACCAACGGGCTGCTAAAGCGTTTCGCAGAAAACACCAAGGAACCTGTTTCTCACTCCAAGCACAAAGCGTGCGCAGCACGAGTCTTGGCACAGCAAAACACTTCCTTTGGCATGCCCTTTGCAGCCTCACTCCAAACGGGGCTCTCCGCTTCATCCATCCCCTGACTCCATACTAGCACCAACGGGCTGCTAAAGCGTTTCGCAGAAAACACCAAGGAACCTGTTTCTCACTCCAAGCACAAAGCGTGCGCAGCACGAGTCTTGGCACAGCAAAACACTTCCTTTGGCATGCCCTTTGCAGCCTCACTCCAAACGGGGCTCTCCGCTTCATCCATCCCCTGACTCCATACTAGCACCAACGGGCTGCTAAAGCGTTTCGCAGAAAACACCAAGGAACCTGTTTCTCACTCCAAGCACAAAGCGTGCGCAGCACGAGTCTTGGCACAGCAAAACACTTCCTTTGGCATGCCCTTTGCAGCCTCACTCCAAACGGGGCTCTCCGCTTCATCCATCCCCTGACTCCATACTAGCACCAACGGGCTGCTAAAGCGTTTCGCAGAAAACACCAAGGAACCTGTTTCTCACTCCAAGCACAAAGCGTGCGCAGCACGAGTCTTGGCACAGCAAAACACTTCCTTTGGCATGCCCTTTGCAGCCTCACTCCAAACGGGGCTCTCCGCTTCATCCATCCCCTGACTCCATACTAGCACCAACGGGCTGCTAAAGCGTTTCGCAGAAAACACCAAGGAACCTGTTTCTCACTCCAAGCACAAAGCGTGCGCAGCACGAGTCTTGGCACAGCAAAACACTTCCTTTGGCATGCCCTTTGCAGCCTCACTCCAAACGGGGCTCTCCGCTTCATCCATCCCCTGACTCCATACTAGCACCAACGGGCTGCTAAAGCGTTTCGCAGAAAACACCAAGGAACCTGTTTCTCACTCCAAGCACAAAGCGTGCGCAGCACGAGTCTTGGCACAGCAAAACACTTCCTTTGGCATGCCCTTTGCAGCCTCACTCCAAACGGGGCTCTCCGCTTCATCCATCCCCTGACTCCATACTAGCACCAACGGGCTGCTAAAGCGTTTCGCAGAAAACACCAAGGAACCTGTTTCTCACTCCAAGCACAAAGCGTGCGCAGCACGAGTCTTGGCACAGCAAAACACTTCCTTTGGCATGCCCTTTGCAGCCTCACTCCAAACGGGGCTCTCCGCTTCATCCATCCCCTGACTCCATACTAGCACCAACGGGCTGCTAAAGCGTTTCGCAGAAAACACCAAGGAACCTGTTTCTCACTCCAAGCACAAAGCGTGCGCAGCACGAGTCTTGGCACAGCAAAACACTTCCTTTGGCATGCCCTTTGCAGCCTCACTCCAAACGGGGCTCTCCGCTTCATCCATCCCCTGACTCCATACTAGCACCAACGGGCTGCTAAAGCGTTTCGCAGAAAACACCAAGGAACCTGTTTCTCACTCCAAGCACAAAGCGTGCGCAGCACGAGTCTTGGCACAGCAAAACACTTCCTTTGGCATGCCCTTTGCAGCCTCACTCCAAACGGGGCTCTCCGCTTCATCCATCCCCTGACTCCATACTAGCACCAACGGGCTGCTAAAGCGTTTCGCAGAAAACACCAAGGAACCTGTTTCTCACTCCAAGCACAAAGCGTGCGCAGCACGAGTCTTGGCACAGCAAAACACTTCCTTTGGCATGCCCTTTGCAGCCTCACTCCAAACGGGGCTCTCCGCTTCATCCATCCCCTGACTCCATACTAGCACCAACGGGCTGCTAAAGCGTTTCGCAGAAAACACCAAGGAACCTGTTTCTCACTCCAAGCACAAAGCGTGCGCAGCACGAGTCTTGGCACAGCAAAACACTTCCTTTGGCATGCCCTTTGCAGCCTCACTCCAAACGGGGCTCTCCGCTTCATCCATCCCCTGACTCCATACTAGCACCAACGGGCTGCTAAAGCGTTTCGCAGAAAACACCAAGGAACCTGTTTCTCACTCCAAGCACAAAGCGTGCGCAGCACGAGTCTTGGCACAGCAAAACACTTCCTTTGGCATGCCCTTTGCAGCCTCACTCCAAACGGGGCTCTCCGCTTCATCCATCCCCTGACTCCATACTAGCACCAACGGGCTGCTAAAGCGTTTCGCAGAAAACACCAAGGAACCTGTTTCTCACTCCAAGCACAAAGCGTGCGCAGCACGAGTCTTGGCACAGCAAAACACTTCCTTTGGCATGCCCTTTGCAGCCTCACTCCAAACGGGGCTCTCCGCTTCATCCATCCCCTGACTCCATACTAGCACCAACGGGCTGCTAAAGCGTTTCGCAGAAAACACCAAGGAACCTGTTTCTCACTCCAAGCACAAAGCGTGCGCAGCACGAGTCTTGGCACAGCAAAACACTTCCTTTGGCATGCCCTTTGCAGCCTCACTCCAAACGGGGCTCTCCGCTTCATCCATCCCCTGACTCCATACTAGCACCAACGGGCTGCTAAAGCGTTTCGCAGAAAACACCAAGGAACCTGTTTCTCACTCCAAGCACAAAGCGTGCGCAGCACGAGTCTTGGCACAGCAAAACACTTCCTTTGGCATGCCCTTTGCAGCCTCACTCCAAACGGGGCTCTCCGCTTCATCCATCCCCTGACTCCATACTAGCACCAACGGGCTGCTAAAGCGTTTCGCAGAAAACACCAAGGAACCTGTTTCTCACTCCAAGCACAAAGCGTGCGCAGCACGAGTCTTGGCACAGCAAAACACTTCCTTTGGCATGCCCTTTGCAGCCTCACTCCAAACGGGGCTCTCCGCTTCATCCATCCCCTGACTCCATACTAGCACCAACGGGCTGCTAAAGCGTTTCGCAGAAAACACCAAGGAACCTGTTTCTCACTCCAAGCACAAAGCGTGCGCAGCACGAGTCTTGGCACAGCAAAACACTTCCTTTGGCATGCCCTTTGCAGCCTCACTCCAAACGGGGCTCTCCGCTTCATCCATCCCCTGACTCCATACTAGCACCAACGGGCTGCTAAAGCGTTTCGCAGAAAACACCAAGGAACCTGTTTCTCACTCCAAGCACAAAGCGTGCGCAGCACGAGTCTTGGCACAGCAAAACACTTCCTTTGGCATGCCCTTTGCAGCCTCACTCCAAACGGGGCTCTCCGCTTCATCCATCCCCTGACTCCATACTAGCACCAACGGGCTGCTAAAGCGTTTCGCAGAAAACACCAAGGAACCTGTTTCTCACTCCAAGCACAAAGCGTGCGCAGCACGAGTCTTGGCACAGCAAAACACTTCCTTTGGCATGCCCTTTGCAGCCTCACTCCAAACGGGGCTCTCCGCTTCATCCATCCCCTGACTCCATACTAGCACCAACGGGCTGCTAAAGCGTTTCGCAGAAAACACCAAGGAACCTGTTTCTCACTCCAAGCACAAAGCGTGCGCAGCACGAGTCTTGGCACAGCAAAACACTTCCTTTGGCATGCCCTTTGCAGCCTCACTCCAAACGGGGCTCTCCGCTTCATCCATCCCCTGACTCCATACTAGCACCAACGGGCTGCTAAAGCGTTTCGCAGAAAACACCAAGGAACCTGTTTCTCACTCCAAGCACAAAGCGTGCGCAGCACGAGTCTTGGCACAGCAAAACACTTCCTTTGGCATGCCCTTTGCAGCCTCACTCCAAACGGGGCTCTCCGCTTCATCCATCCCCTGACTCCATACTAGCACCAACGGGCTGCTAAAGCGTTTCGCAGAAAACACCAAGGAACCTGTTTCTCACTCCAAGCACAAAGCGTGCGCAGCACGAGTCTTGGCACAGCAAAACACTTCCTTTGGCATGCCCTTTGCAGCCTCACTCCAAACGGGGCTCTCCGCTTCATCCATCCCCTGACTCCATACTAGCACCAACGGGCTGCTAAAGCGTTTCGCAGAAAACACCAAGGAACCTGTTTCTCACTCCAAGCACAAAGCGTGCGCAGCACGAGTCTTGGCACAGCAAAACACTTCCTTTGGCATGCCCTTTGCAGCCTCACTCCAAACGGGGCTCTCCGCTTCATCCATCCCCTGACTCCATACTAGCACCAACGGGCTGCTAAAGCGTTTCGCAGAAAACACCAAGGAACCTGTTTCTCACTCCAAGCACAAAGCGTGCGCAGCACGAGTCTTGGCACAGCAAAACACTTCCTTTGGCATGCCCTTTGCAGCCTCACTCCAAACGGGGCTCTCCGCTTCATCCATCCCCTGACTCCATACTAGCACCAACGGGCTGCTAAAGCGTTTCGCAGAAAACACCAAGGAACCTGTTTCTCACTCCAAGCACAAAGCGTGCGCAGCACGAGTCTTGGCACAGCAAAACACTTCCTTTGGCATGCCCTTTGCAGCCTCACTCCAAACGGGGCTCTCCGCTTCATCCATCCCCTGACTCCATACTAGCACCAACGGGCTGCTAAAGCGTTTCGCAGAAAACACCAAGGAACCTGTTTCTCACTCCAAGCACAAAGCGTGCGCAGCACGAGTCTTGGCACAGCAAAACACTTCCTTTGGCATGCCCTTTGCAGCCTCACTCCAAACGGGGCTCTCCGCTTCATCCATCCCCTGACTCCATACTAGCACCAACGGGCTGCTAAAGCGTTTCGCAGAAAACACCAAGGAACCTGTTTCTCACTCCAAGCACAAAGCGTGCGCAGCACGAGTCTTGGCACAGCAAAACACTTCCTTTGGCATGCCCTTTGCAGCCTCACTCCAAACGGGGCTCTCCGCTTCATCCATCCCCTGACTCCATACTAGCACCAACGGGCTGCTAAAGCGTTTCGCAGAAAACACCAAGGAACCTGTTTCTCACTCCAAGCACAAAGCGTGCGCAGCACGAGTCTTGGCACAGCAAAACACTTCCTTTGGCATGCCCTTTGCAGCCTCACTCCAAACGGGGCTCTCCGCTTCATCCATCCCCTGACTCCATACTAGCACCAACGGGCTGCTAAAGCGTTTCGCAGAAA
The DNA here is from genome assembly GCF_059628265.1 of Tinamus guttatus. Classification (NCBI taxonomy): domain Eukaryota; kingdom Metazoa; phylum Chordata; class Aves; order Tinamiformes; family Tinamidae; genus Tinamus; species Tinamus guttatus. The sequence continues at coordinate 45,883 of NW_028289970.1, forward strand.
ACACCAAGGAACCTGTTTCTCACTCCAAGCACAAAGCGTGCGCAGCACGAGTCTTGGCACAGCAAAACACTTCCTTTGGCATGCCCTTTGCAGCCTCACTCCAAACGGGGCTCTCCGCTTCATCCATCCCCTGACTCCATACTAGCACCAACGGGCTGCTAAAGCGTTTCGCAGAAAACACCAAGGAACCTGTTTCTCACTCCAAGCACAAAGCGTGCGCAGCACGAGTCTTGGCACAGCAAAACACTTCCTTTGGCATGCCCTTTGCAGCCTCACTCCAAACGGGGCTCTCCGCTTCATCCATCCCCTGACTCCATACTAGCACCAACGGGCTGCTAAAGCGTTTCGCAGAAAACACCAAGGAACCTGTTTCTCACTCCAAGCACAAAGCGTGCGCAGCACGAGTCTTGGCACAGCAAAACACTTCCTTTGGCATGCCCTTTGCAGCCTCACTCCAAACGGGGCTCTCCGCTTCATCCATCCCCTGACTCCATACTAGCACCAACGGGCTGCTAAAGCGTTTCGCAGAAAACACCAAGGAACCTGTTTCTCACTCCAAGCACAAAGCGTGCGCAGCACGAGTCTTGGCACAGCAAAACACTTCCTTTGGCATGCCCTTTGCAGCCTCACTCCAAACGGGGCTCTCCGCTTCATCCATCCCCTGACTCCATACTAGCACCAACGGGCTGCTAAAGCGTTTCGCAGAAAACACCAAGGAACCTGTTTCTCACTCCAAGCACAAAGCGTGCGCAGCACGAGTCTTGGCACAGCAAAACACTTCCTTTGGCATGCCCTTTGCAGCCTCACTCCAAACGGGGCTCTCCGCTTCATCCATCCCCTGACTCCATACTAGCACCAACGGGCTGCTAAAGCGTTTCGCAGAAAACACCAAGGAACCTGTTTCTCACTCCAAGCACAAAGCGTGCGCAGCACGAGTCTTGGCACAGCAAAACACTTCCTTTGGCATGCCCTTTGCAGCCTCACTCCAAACGGGGCTCTCCGCTTCATCCATCCCCTGACTCCATACTAGCACCAACGGGCTGCTAAAGCGTTTCGCAGAAAACACCAAGGAACCTGTTTCTCACTCCAAGCACAAAGCGTGCGCAGCACGAGTCTTGGCACAGCAAAACACTTCCTTTGGCATGCCCTTTGCAGCCTCACTCCAAACGGGGCTCTCCGCTTCATCCATCCCCTGACTCCATACTAGCACCAACGGGCTGCTAAAGCGTTTCGCAGAAAACACCAAGGAACCTGTTTCTCACTCCAAGCACAAAGCGTGCGCAGCACGAGTCTTGGCACAGCAAAACACTTCCTTTGGCATGCCCTTTGCAGCCTCACTCCAAACGGGGCTCTCCGCTTCATCCATCCCCTGACTCCATACTAGCACCAACGGGCTGCTAAAGCGTTTCGCAGAAAACACCAAGGAACCTGTTTCTCACTCCAAGCACAAAGCGTGCGCAGCACGAGTCTTGGCACAGCAAAACACTTCCTTTGGCATGCCCTTTGCAGCCTCACTCCAAACGGGGCTCTCCGCTTCATCCATCCCCTGACTCCATACTAGCACCAACGGGCTGCTAAAGCGTTTCGCAGAAAACACCAAGGAACCTGTTTCTCACTCCAAGCACAAAGCGTGCGCAGCACGAGTCTTGGCACAGCAAAACACTTCCTTTGGCATGCCCTTTGCAGCCTCACTCCAAACGGGGCTCTCCGCTTCATCCATCCCCTGACTCCATACTAGCACCAACGGGCTGCTAAAGCGTTTCGCAGAAAACACCAAGGAACCTGTTTCTCACTCCAAGCACAAAGCGTGCGCAGCACGAGTCTTGGCACAGCAAAACACTTCCTTTGGCATGCCCTTTGCAGCCTCACTCCAAACGGGGCTCTCCGCTTCATCCATCCCCTGACTCCATACTAGCACCAACGGGCTGCTAAAGCGTTTCGCAGAAAACACCAAGGAACCTGTTTCTCACTCCAAGCACAAAGCGTGCGCAGCACGAGTCTTGGCACAGCAAAACACTTCCTTTGGCATGCCCTTTGCAGCCTCACTCCAAACGGGGCTCTCCGCTTCATCCATCCCCTGACTCCATACTAGCACCAACGGGCTGCTAAAGCGTTTCGCAGAAAACACCAAGGAACCTGTTTCTCACTCCAAGCACAAAGCGTGCGCAGCACGAGTCTTGGCACAGCAAAACACTTCCTTTGGCATGCCCTTTGCAGCCTCACTCCAAACGGGGCTCTCCGCTTCATCCATCCCCTGACTCCATACTAGCACCAACGGGCTGCTAAAGCGTTTCGCAGAAAACACCAAGGAACCTGTTTCTCACTCCAAGCACAAAGCGTGCGCAGCACGAGTCTTGGCACAGCAAAACACTTCCTTTGGCATGCCCTTTGCAGCCTCACTCCAAACGGGGCTCTCCGCTTCATCCATCCCCTGACTCCATACTAGCACCAACGGGCTGCTAAAGCGTTTCGCAGAAAACACCAAGGAACCTGTTTCTCACTCCAAGCACAAAGCGTGCGCAGCACGAGTCTTGGCACAGCAAAACACTTCCTTTGGCATGCCCTTTGCAGCCTCACTCCAAACGGGGCTCTCCGCTTCATCCATCCCCTGACTCCATACTAGCACCAACGGGCTGCTAAAGCGTTTCGCAGAAAACACCAAGGAACCTGTTTCTCACTCCAAGCACAAAGCGTGCGCAGCACGAGTCTTGGCACAGCAAAACACTTCCTTTGGCATGCCCTTTGCAGCCTCACTCCAAACGGGGCTCTCCGCTTCATCCATCCCCTGACTCCATACTAGCACCAACGGGCTGCTAAAGCGTTTCGCAGAAAACACCAAGGAACCTGTTTCTCACTCCAAGCACAAAGCGTGCGCAGCACGAGTCTTGGCACAGCAAAACACTTCCTTTGGCATGCCCTTTGCAGCCTCACTCCAAACGGGGCTCTCCGCTTCATCCATCCCCTGACTCCATACTAGCACCAACGGGCTGCTAAAGCGTTTCGCAGAAAACACCAAGGAACCTGTTTCTCACTCCAAGCACAAAGCGTGCGCAGCACGAGTCTTGGCACAGCAAAACACTTCCTTTGGCATGCCCTTTGCAGCCTCACTCCAAACGGGGCTCTCCGCTTCATCCATCCCCTGACTCCATACTAGCACCAACGGGCTGCTAAAGCGTTTCGCAGAAAACACCAAGGAACCTGTTTCTCACTCCAAGCACAAAGCGTGCGCAGCACGAGTCTTGGCACAGCAAAACACTTCCTTTGGCATGCCCTTTGCAGCCTCACTCCAAACGGGGCTCTCCGCTTCATCCATCCCCTGACTCCATACTAGCACCAACGGGCTGCTAAAGCGTTTCGCAGAAAACACCAAGGAACCTGTTTCTCACTCCAAGCACAAAGCGTGCGCAGCACGAGTCTTGGCACAGCAAAACACTTCCTTTGGCATGCCCTTTGCAGCCTCACTCCAAACGGGGCTCTCCGCTTCATCCATCCCCTGACTCCATACTAGCACCAACGGGCTGCTAAAGCGTTTCGCAGAAAACACCAAGGAACCTGTTTCTCACTCCAAGCACAAAGCGTGCGCAGCACGAGTCTTGGCACAGCAAAACACTTCCTTTGGCATGCCCTTTGCAGCCTCACTCCAAACGGGGCTCTCCGCTTCATCCATCCCCTGACTCCATACTAGCACCAACGGGCTGCTAAAGCGTTTCGCAGAAAACACCAAGGAACCTGTTTCTCACTCCAAGCACAAAGCGTGCGCAGCACGAGTCTTGGCACAGCAAAACACTTCCTTTGGCATGCCCTTTGCAGCCTCACTCCAAACGGGGCTCTCCGCTTCATCCATCCCCTGACTCCATACTAGCACCAACGGGCTGCTAAAGCGTTTCGCAGAAAACACCAAGGAACCTGTTTCTCACTCCAAGCACAAAGCGTGCGCAGCACGAGTCTTGGCACAGCAAAACACTTCCTTTGGCATGCCCTTTGCAGCCTCACTCCAAACGGGGCTCTCCGCTTCATCCATCCCCTGACTCCATACTAGCACCAACGGGCTGCTAAAGCGTTTCGCAGAAAACACCAAGGAACCTGTTTCTCACTCCAAGCACAAAGCGTGCGCAGCACGAGTCTTGGCACAGCAAAACACTTCCTTTGGCATGCCCTTTGCAGCCTCACTCCAAACGGGGCTCTCCGCTTCATCCATCCCCTGACTCCATACTAGCACCAACGGGCTGCTAAAGCGTTTCGCAGAAAACACCAAGGAACCTGTTTCTCACTCCAAGCACAAAGCGTGCGCAGCACGAGTCTTGGCACAGCAAAACACTTCCTTTGGCATGCCCTTTGCAGCCTCACTCCAAACGGGGCTCTCCGCTTCATCCATCCCCTGACTCCATACTAGCACCAACGGGCTGCTAAAGCGTTTCGCAGAAAACACCAAGGAACCTGTTTCTCACTCCAAGCACAAAGCGTGCGCAGCACGAGTCTTGGCACAGCAAAACACTTCCTTTGGCATGCCCTTTGCAGCCTCACTCCAAACGGGGCTCTCCGCTTCATCCATCCCCTGACTCCATACTAGCACCAACGGGCTGCTAAAGCGTTTCGCAGAAAACACCAAGGAACCTGTTTCTCACTCCAAGCACAAAGCGTGCGCAGCACGAGTCTTGGCACAGCAAAACACTTCCTTTGGCATGCCCTTTGCAGCCTCACTCCAAACGGGGCTCTCCGCTTCATCCATCCCCTGACTCCATACTAGCACCAACGGGCTGCTAAAGCGTTTCGCAGAAAACACCAAGGAACCTGTTTCTCACTCCAAGCACAAAGCGTGCGCAGCACGAGTCTTGGCACAGCAAAACACTTCCTTTGGCATGCCCTTTGCAGCCTCACTCCAAACGGGGCTCTCCGCTTCATCCATCCCCTGACTCCATACTAGCACCAACGGGCTGCTAAAGCGTTTCGCAGAAAACACCAAGGAACCTGTTTCTCACTCCAAGCACAAAGCGTGCGCAGCACGAGTCTTGGCACAGCAAAACACTTCCTTTGGCATGCCCTTTGCAGCCTCACTCCAAACGGGGCTCTCCGCTTCATCCATCCCCTGACTCCATACTAGCACCAACGGGCTGCTAAAGCGTTTCGCAGAAAACACCAAGGAACCTGTTTCTCACTCCAAGCACAAAGCGTGCGCAGCACGAGTCTTGGCACAGCAAAACACTTCCTTTGGCATGCCCTTTGCAGCCTCACTCCAAACGGGGCTCTCCGCTTCATCCATCCCCTGACTCCATACTAGCACCAACGGGCTGCTAAAGCGTTTCGCAGAAAACACCAAGGAACCTGTTTCTCACTCCAAGCACAAAGCGTGCGCAGCACGAGTCTTGGCACAGCAAAACACTTCCTTTGGCATGCCCTTTGCAGCCTCACTCCAAACGGGGCTCTCCGCTTCATCCATCCCCTGACTCCATACTAGCACCAACGGGCTGCTAAAGCGTTTCGCAGAAAACACCAAGGAACCTGTTTCTCACTCCAAGCACAAAGCGTGCGCAGCACGAGTCTTGGCACAGCAAAACACTTCCTTTGGCATGCCCTTTGCAGCCTCACTCCAAACGGGGCTCTCCGCTTCATCCATCCCCTGACTCCATACTAGCACCAACGGGCTGCTAAAGCGTTTCGCAGAAAACACCAAGGAACCTGTTTCTCACTCCAAGCACAAAGCGTGCGCAGCACGAGTCTTGGCACAGCAAAACACTTCCTTTGGCATGCCCTTTGCAGCCTCACTCCAAACGGGGCTCTCCGCTTCATCCATCCCCTGACTCCATACTAGCACCAACGGGCTGCTAAAGCGTTTCGCAGAAAACACCAAGGAACCTGTTTCTCACTCCAAGCACAAAGCGTGCGCAGCACGAGTCTTGGCACAGCAAAACACTTCCTTTGGCATGCCCTTTGCAGCCTCACTCCAAACGGGGCTCTCCGCTTCATCCATCCCCTGACTCCATACTAGCACCAACGGGCTGCTAAAGCGTTTCGCAGAAAACACCAAGGAACCTGTTTCTCACTCCAAGCACAAAGCGTGCGCAGCACGAGTCTTGGCACAGCAAAACACTTCCTTTGGCATGCCCTTTGCAGCCTCACTCCAAACGGGGCTCTCCGCTTCATCCATCCCCTGACTCCATACTAGCACCAACGGGCTGCTAAAGCGTTTCGCAGAAAACACCAAGGAACCTGTTTCTCACTCCAAGCACAAAGCGTGCGCAGGCACGAGTCTTGGCACAGCAAAACACTTCCTTTGGCATGCCCTTTGCAGCCTCACTCCAAACGGGGCTCTCCGCTTCATCCATCCCCTGACTCCATACTAGCACCAACGGGCTGCTAAAGCGTTTCGCAGAAAACACCAAGGAACCTGTTTCTCACTCCAAGCACAAAGCGTGCGCAGCACGAGTCTTGGCACAGCAAAACACTTCCTTTGGCATGCCCTTTGCAGCCTCACTCCAAACGGGGCTCTCCGCTTCATCCATCCCCTGACTCCATACTAGCACCAACGGGCTGCTAAAGCGTTTCGCAGAAAACACCAAGGAACCTGTTTCTCACTCCAAGCACAAAGCGTGCGCAGCACGAGTCTTGGCACAGCAAAACACTTCCTTTGGCATGCCCTTTGCAGCCTCACTCCAAACGGGGCTCTCCGCTTCATCCATCCCCTGACTCCATACTAGCACCAACGGGCTGCTAAAGCGTTTCGCGAGAAAACACCAAGGAACCTGTTTCTCACTCCAAGCACAAAGCGTGCGCAGCACGAGTCTTGGCACAGCAAAACACTTCCTTTGGCATGCCCTTTGCAGCCTCACTCCAAACGGGGCTCTCCGCTTCATCCATCCCCTGACTCCATACTAGCACCAACGGGCTGCTAAAGCGTTTCGCAGAAAACACCAAGGAACCTGTTTCTCACTCCAAGCACAAAGCGTGCGCAGCACGAGTCTTGGCACAGCAAAACACTTCCTTTGGCATGCCCTTTGCAGCCTCACTCCAAACGGGGCTCTCCGCTTCATCCATCCCCTGACTCCATACTAGCACCAACGGGCTGCTAAAGCGTTTCGCAGAAAACACCAAGGAACCTGTTTCTCACTCCAAGCACAAAGCGTGCGCAGCACGAGTCTTGGCACAGCAAAACACTTCCTTTGGCATGCCCTTTGCAGCCTCACTCCAAACGGGGCTCTCCGCTTCATCCATCCCCTGACTCCATACTAGCACCAACGGGCTGCTAAAGCGTTTCGCAGAAAACACCAAGGAACCTGTTTCTCACTCCAAGCACAAAGCGTGCGCAGCACGAGTCTTGGCACAGCAAAACACTTCCTTTGGCATGCCCTTTGCAGCCTCACTCCAAACGGGGCTCTCCGCTTCATCCATCCCCTGACTCCATACTAGCACCAACGGGCTGCTAAAGCGTTTCGCAGAAAACACCAAGGAACCTGTTTCTCACTCCAAGCACAAAGCGTGCGCAGCACGAGTCTTGGCACAGCAAAACACTTCCTTTGGCATGCCCTTTGCAGCCTCACTCCAAACGGGGCTCTCCGCTTCATCCATCCCCTGACTCCATACTAGCACCAACGGGCTGCTAAAGCGTTTCGCAGAAAACACCAAGGAACCTGTTTCTCACTCCAAGCACAAAGCGTGCGCAGCACGAGTCTTGGCACAGCAAAACACTTCCTTTGGCATGCCCTTTGCAGCCTCACTCCAAACGGGGCTCTCCGCTTCATCCATCCCCTGACTCCATACTAGCACCAACGGGCTGCTAAAGCGTTTCGCAGAAAACACCAAGGAACCTGTTTCTCACTCCAAGCACAAAGCGTGCGCAGCACGAGTCTTGGCACAGCAAAACACTTCCTTTGGCATGCCCTTTGCAGCCTCACTCCAAACGGGGCTCTCCGCTTCATCCATCCCCTGACTCCATACTAGCACCAACGGGCTGCTAAAGCGTTTCGCAGAAAACACCAAGGAACCTGTTTCTCACTCCAAGCACAAAGCGTGCGCAGCACGAGTCTTGGCACAGCAAAACACTTCCTTTGGCATGCCCTTTGCAGCCTCACTCCAAACGGGGCTCTCCGCTTCATCCATCCCCTGACTCCATACTAGCACCAACGGGCTGCTAAAGCGTTTCGCAGAAAACACCAAGGAACCTGTTTCTCACTCCAAGCACAAAGCGTGCGCAGCACGAGTCTTGGCACAGCAAAACACTTCCTTTGGCATGCCCTTTGCAGCCTCACTCCAAACGGGGCTCTCCGCTTCATCCATCCCCTGACTCCATACTAGCACCAACGGGCTGCTAAAGCGTTTCGCAGAAAACACCAAGGAACCTGTTTCTCACTCCAAGCACAAAGCGTGCGCAGCACGAGTCTTGGCACAGCAAAACACTTCCTTTGGCATGCCCTTTGCAGCCTCACTCCAAACGGGGCTCTCCGCTTCATCCATCCCCTGACTCCATACTAGCACCAACGGGCTGCTAAAGCGTTTCGCAGAAAACACCAAGGAACCTGTTTCTCACTCCAAGCACAAAGCGTGCGCAGCACGAGTCTTGGCACAGCAAAACACTTCCTTTGGCATGCCCTTTGCAGCCTCACTCCAAACGGGGCTCTCCGCTTCATCCATCCCCTGACTCCATACTAGCACCAACGGGCTGCTAAAGCGTTTCGCAGAAAACACCAAGGAACCTGTTTCTCACTCCAAGCACAAAGCGTGCGCAGCACGAGTCTTGGCACAGCAAAACACTTCCTTTGGCATGCCCTTTGCAGCCTCACTCCAAACGGGGCTCTCCGCTTCATCCATCCCCTGACTCCATACTAGCACCAACGGGCTGCTAAAGCGTTTCGCAGAAAACACCAAGGAACCTGTTTCTCACTCCAAGCACAAAGCGTGCGCAGCACGAGTCTTGGCACAGCAAAACACTTCCTTTGGCATGCCCTTTGCAGCCTCACTCCAAACGGGGCTCTCCGCTTCATCCATCCCCTGACTCCATACTAGCACCAACGGGCTGCTAAAGCGTTTCGCAGAAAACACCAAGGAACCTGTTTCTCACTCCAAGCACAAAGCGTGCGCAGCACGAGTCTTGGCACAGCAAAACACTTCCTTTGGCATGCCCTTTGCAGCCTCACTCCAAACGGGGCTCTCCGCTTCATCCATCCCCTGACTCCATACTAGCACCAACGGGCTGCTAAAGCGTTTCGCAGAAAACACCAAGGAACCTGTTTCTCACTCCAAGCACAAAGCGTGCGCAGCACGAGTCTTGGCACAGCAAAACACTTCCTTTGGCATGCCCTTTGCAGCCTCACTCCAAACGGGGCTCTCCGCTTCATCCATCCCCTGACTCCATACTAGCACCAACGGGCTGCTAAAGCGTTTCGCAGAAAACACCAAGGAACCTGTTTCTCACTCCAAGCACAAAGCGTGCGCAGCACGAGTCTTGGCACAGCAAAACACTTCCTTTGGCATGCCCTTTGCAGCCTCACTCCAAACGGGGCTCTCCGCTTCATCCATCCCCTGACTCCATACTAGCACCAACGGGCTGCTAAAGCGTTTCGCAGAAAACACCAAGGAACCTGTTTCTCACTCCAAGCACAAAGCGTGCGCAGCACGAGTCTTGGCACAGCAAAACACTTCCTTTGGCATGCCCTTTGCAGCCTCACTCCAAACGGGGCTCTCCGCTTCATCCATCCCCTGACTCCATACTAGCACCAACGGGCTGCTAAAGCGTTTCGCAGAAAACACCAAGGAACCTGTTTCTCACTCCAAGCACAAAGCGTGCGCAGCACGAGTCTTGGCACAGCAAAACACTTCCTTTGGCATGCCCTTTGCAGCCTCACTCCAAACGGGGCTCTCCGCTTCATCCATCCCCTGACTCCATACTAGCACAACGGGCTGCTAAAGCGTTTCGCAGAAAACACCAAGGAACCTGTTTCTCACTCCAAGCACAAAGCGTGCGCAGCACGAGTCTTGGCACAGCAAAACACTTCCTTTGGCATGCCCTTTGCAGCCTCACTCCAAACGGGGCTCTCCGCTTCATCCATCCCCTGACTCCATACTAGCACCAACGGGCTGCTAAAGCGTTTCGCAGAAAACACCAAGGAACCTGTTTCTCACTCCAAGCACAAAGCGTGCGCAGCACGAGTCTTGGCACAGCAAAACACTTCCTTTGGCATGCCCTTTGCAGCCTCACTCCAAACGGGGCTCTCCGCTTCATCCATCCCCTGACTCCATACTAGCACCAACGGGCTGCTAAAGCGTTTCGCAGAAAACACCAAGGAACCTGTTTCTCACTCCAAGCACAAAGCGTGCGCAGCACGAGTCTTGGCACAGCAAAACACTTCCTTTGGCATGCCCTTTGCAGCCTCACTCCAAACGGGGCTCTCCGCTTCATCCATCCCCTGACTCCATACTAGCACCAACGGGCTGCTAAAGCGTTTCGCAGAAAACACCAAGGAACCTGTTTCTCACTCCAAGCACAAAGCGTGCGCAGCACGAGTCTTGGCACAGCAAAACACTTCCTTTGGCATGCCCTTTGCAGCCTCACTCCAAACGGGGCTCTCCGCTTCATCCATCCCCTGACTCCATACTAGCACCAACGGGCTGCTAAAGCGTTTCGCAGAAAACACCAAGGAACCTGTTTCTCACTCCAAGCACAAAGCGTGCGCAGCACGAGTCTTGGCACAGCAAAACACTTCCTTTGGCATGCCCTTTGCAGCCTCACTCCAAACGGGGCTCTCCGCTTCATCCATCCCCTGACTCCATACTAGCACCAACGGGCTGCTAAAGCGTTTCGCAGAAAACACCAAGGAACCTGTTTCTCACTCCAAGCACAAAGCGTGCGCAGCACGAGTCTTGGCACAGCAAAACACTTCCTTTGGCATGCCCTTTGCAGCCTCACTCCAAACGGGGCTCTCCGCTTCATCCATCCCCTGACTCCATACTAGCACCAACGGGCTGCTAAAGCGTTTCGCAGAAAACACCAAGGAACCTGTTTCTCACTCCAAGCACAAAGCGTGCGCAGCACGAGTCTTGGCACAGCAAAACACTTCCTTTGGCATGCCCTTTGCAGCCTCACTCCAAACGGGGCTCTCCGCTTCATCCATCCCCTGACTCCATACTAGCACCAACGGGCTGCTAAAGCGTTTCGCAGAAAACACCAAGGAACCTGTTTCTCACTCCAAGCACAAAGCGTGCGCAGCACGAGTCTTGGCACAGCAAAACACTTCCTTTGGCATGCCCTTTGCAGCCTCACTCCAAACGGGGCTCTCCGCTTCATCCATCCCCTGACTCCATACTAGCACCAACGGGCTGCTAAAGCGTTTCGCAGAAAACACCAAGGAACCTGTTTCTCACTCCAAGCACAAAGCGTGCGCAGCACGAGTCTTGGCACAGCAAAACACTTCCTTTGGCATGCCCTTTGCAGCCTCACTCCAAACGGGGCTCTCCGCTTCATCCATCCCCTGACTCCATACTAGCACCAACGGGCTGCTAAAGCGTTTCGCAGAAAACACCAAGGAACCTGTTTCTCACTCCAAGCACAAAGCGTGCGCAGCACGAGTCTTGGCACAGCAAAACACTTCCTTTGGCATGCCCTTTGCAGCCTCACTCCAAACGGGGCTCTCCGCTTCATCCATCCCCTGACTCCATACTAGCACCAACGGGCTGCTAAAGCGTTTCGCAGAAAACACCAAGGAACCTGTTTCTCACTCCAAGCACAAAGCGTGCGCAGCACGAGTCTTGGCACAGCAAAACACTTCCTTTGGCATGCCCTTTGCAGCCTCACTCCAAACGGGGCTCTCCGCTTCATCCATCCCCTGACTCCATACTAGCACCAACGGGCTGCTAAAGCGTTTCGCAGAAAACACCAAGGAACCTGTTTCTCACTCCAAGCACAAAGCGTGCGCAGCACGAGTCTTGGCACAGCAAAACACTTCCTTTGGCATGCCCTTTGCAGCCTCACTCCAAACGGGGCTCTCCGCTTCATCCATCCCCTGACTCCATACTAGCACCAACGGGCTGCTAAAGCGTTTCGCAGAAAACACCAAGGAACCTGTTTCTCACTCCAAGCACAAAGCGTGCGCAGCACGAGTCTTGGCACAGCAAAACACTTCCTTTGGCATGCCCTTTGCAGCCTCACTCCAAACGGGGCTCTCCGCTTCATCCATCCCCTGACTCCATACTAGCACCAACGGGCTGCTAAAGCGTTTCGCAGAAAACACCAAGGAACCTGTTTCTCACTCCAAGCACAAAGCGTGCGCAGCACGAGTCTTGGCACAGCAAAACACTTCCTTTGGCATGCCCTTTGCAGCCTCACTCCAAACGGGGCTCTCCGCTTCATCCATCCCCTGACTCCATACTAGCACCAACGGGCTGCTAAAGCGTTTCGCAGAAAACACCAAGGAACCTGTTTCTCACTCCAAGCACAAAGCGTGCGCAGCACGAGTCTTGGCACAGCAAAACACTTCCTTTGGCATGCCCTTTGCAGCCTCACTCCAAACGGGGCTCTCCGCTTCATCCATCCCCTGACTCCATACTAGCACCAACGGGCTGCTAAAGCGTTTCGCAGAAAACACCAAGGAACCTGTTTCTCACTCCAAGCACAAAGCGTGCGCAGCACGAGTCTTGGCACAGCAAAACACTTCCTTTGGCATGCCCTTTGCAGCCTCACTCCAAACGGGGCTCTCCGCTTCATCCATCCCCTGACTCCATACTAGCACCAACGGGCTGCTAAAGCGTTTCGCAGAAAACACCAAGGAACCTGTTTCTCACTCCAAGCACAAAGCGTGCGCAGCACGAGTCTTGGCACAGCAAAACACTTCCTTTGGCATGCCCTTTGCAGCCTCACTCCAAACGGGGCTCTCCGCTTCATCCATCCCCTGACTCCATACTAGCACCAACGGGCTGCTAAAGCGTTTCGCAGAAAACACCAAGGAACCTGTTTCTCACTCCAAGCACAAAGCGTGCGCAGCACGAGTCTTGGCACAGCAAAACACTTCCTTTGGCATGCCCTTTGCAGCCTCACTCCAAACGGGGCTCTCCGCTTCATCCATCCCCTGACTCCATACTAGCACCAACGGGCTGCTAAAGCGTTTCGCAGAAAACACCAAGGAACCTGTTTCTCACTCCAAGCACAAAGCGTGCGCAGCACGAGTCTTGGCACAGCAAAACACTTCCTTTGGCATGCCCTTTGCAGCCTCACTCCAAACGGGGCTCTCCGCTTCATCCATCCCCTGACTCCATACTAGCACCAACGGGCTGCTAAAGCGTTTCGCAGAAAACACCAAGGAACCTGTTTCTCACTCCAAGCACAAAGCGTGCGCAGCACGAGTCTTGGCACAGCAAAACACTTCCTTTGGCATGCCCTTTGCAGCCTCACTCCAAACGGGGCTCTCCGCTTCATCCATCCCCTGACTCCATACTAGCACCAACGGGCTGCTAAAGCGTTTCGCAGAAAACACCAAGGAACCTGTTTCTCACTCCAAGCACAAAGCGTGCGCAGCACGAGTCTTGGCACAGCAAAACACTTCCTTTGGCATGCCCTTTGCAGCCTCACTCCAAACGGGGCTCTCCGCTTCATCCATCCCCTGACTCCATACTAGCACCAACGGGCTGCTAAAGCGTTTCGCAGAAAACACCAAGGAACCTGTTTCTCACTCCAAGCACAAAGCGTGCGCAGCACGAGTCTTGGCACAGCAAAACACTTCCTTTGGCATGCCCTTTGCAGCCTCACTCCAAACGGGGCTCTCCGCTTCATCCATCCCCTGACTCCATACTAGCACCAACGGGCTGCTAAAGCGTTTCGCAGAAAACACCAAGGAACCTGTTTCTCACTCCAAGCACAAAGCGTGCGCAGCACGAGTCTTGGCACAGCAAAACACTTCCTTTGGCATGCCCTTTGCAGCCTCACTCCAAACGGGGCTCTCCGCTTCATCCATCCCCTGACTCCATACTAGCACCAACGGGCTGCTAAAGCGTTTCGCAGAAAACACCAAGGAACCTGTTTCTCACTCCAAGCACAAAGCGTGCGCAGCACGAGTCTTGGCACAGCAAAACACTTCCTTTGGCATGCCCTTTGCAGCCTCACTCCAAACGGGGCTCTCCGCTTCATCCATCCCCTGACTCCATACTAGCACCAACGGGCTGCTAAAGCGTTTCGCAGAAAACACCAAGGAACCTGTTTCTCACTCCAAGCACAAAGCGTGCGCAGCACGAGTCTTGGCACAGCAAAACACTTCCTTTGGCATGCCCTTTGCAGCCTCACTCCAAACGGGGCTCTCCGCTTCATCCATCCCCTGACTCCATACTAGCACCAACGGGCTGCTAAAGCGTTTCGCAGAAAACGACCAAGGAACCTGTTTCTCACTCCAAGCACAAAGCGTGCGCAGCACGAGTCTTGGCACAGCAAAACACTTCCTTTGGCATGCCCTTTGCAGCCTCACTCCAAACGGGGCTCTCCGCTTCATCCATCCCCTGACTCCATACTAGCACCAACGGGCTGCTAAAGCGTTTCGCAGAAAACACCAAGGAACCTGTTTCTCACTCCAAGCACAAAGCGTGCGCAGCACGAGTCTTGGCACAGCAAAACACTTCCTTTGGCATGCCCTTTGCAGCCTCACTCCAAACGGGGCTCTCCGCTTCATCCATCCCCTGACTCCATACTAGCACCAACGGGCTGCTAAAGCGTTTCGCAGAAAACACCAAGGAACCTGTTTCTCACTCCAAGCACAAAGCGTGCGCAGCACGAGTCTTGGCACAGCAAAACACTTCCTTTGGCATGCCCTTTGCAGCCTCACTCCAAACGGGGCTCTCCGCTTCATCCATCCCCTGACTCCATACTAGCACCAACGGGCTGCTAAAGCGTTTCGCAGAAAACACCAAGGAACCTGTTTCTCACTCCAAGCACAAAGCGTGCGCAGCACGAGTCTTGGCACAGCAAAACACTTCCTTTGGCATGCCCTTTGCAGCCTCACTCCAAACGGGGCTCTCCGCTTCATCCATCCCCTGACTCCATACTAGCACCAACGGGCTGCTAAAGCGTTTCGCAGAAAACACCAAGGAACCTGTTTCTCACTCCAAGCACAAAGCGTGCGCAGCACGAGTCTTGGCACAGCAAAACACTTCCTTTGGCATGCCCTTTGCAGCCTCACTCCAAACGGGGCTCTCCGCTTCATCCATCCCCTGACTCCATACTAGCACCAACGGGCTGCTAAAGCGTTTCGCAGAAAACACCAAGGAACCTGTTTCTCACTCCAAGCACAAAGCGTGCGCAGCACGAGTCTTGGCACAGCAAAACACTTCCTTTGGCATGCCCTTTGCAGCCTCACTCCAAACGGGGCTCTCCGCTTCATCCATCCCCTGACTCCATACTAGCACCAACGGGCTGCTAAAGCGTTTCGCAGAAAACACCAAGGAACCTGTTTCTCACTCCAAGCACAAAGCGTGCGCAGCACGAGTCTTGGCACAGCAAAACACTTCCTTTGGCATGCCCTTTGCAGCCTCACTCCAAACGGGGCTCTCCGCTTCATCCATCCCCTGACTCCATACTAGCACCAACGGGCTGCTAAAGCGTTTCGCAGAAAACACCAAGGAACCTGTTTCTCACTCCAAGCACAAAGCGTGCGCAGCACGAGTCTTGGCACAGCAAAACACTTCCTTTGGCATGCCCTTTGCAGCCTCACTCCAAACGGGGCTCTCCGCTTCATCCATCCCCTGACTCCATACTAGCACCAACGGGCTGCTAAAGCGTTTCGCAGAAAACACCAAGGAACCTGTTTCTCACTCCAAGCACAAAGCGTGCGCAGCACGAGTCTTGGCACAGCAAAACACTTCCTTTGGCATGCCCTTTGCAGCCTCACTCCAAACGGGGCTCTCCGCTTCATCCATCCCCTGACTCCATACTAGCACCAACGGGCTGCTAAAGCGTTTCGCAGAAAACACCAAGGAACCTGTTTCTCACTCCAAGCACAAAGCGTGCGCAGCACGAGTCTTGGCACAGCAAAACACTTCCTTTGGCATGCCCTTTGCAGCCTCACTCCAAACGGGGCTCTCCGCTTCATCCATCCCCTGACTCCATACTAGCACCAACGGGCTGCTAAAGCGTTTCGCAGAAAACACCAAGGAACCTGTTTCTCACTCCAAGCACAAAGCGTGCGCAGCACGAGTCTTGGCACAGCAAAACACTTCCTTTGGCATGCCCTTTGCAGCCTCACTCCAAACGGGGCTCTCCGCTTCATCCATCCCCTGACTCCATACTAGCACCAACGGGCTGCTAAAGCGTTTCGCAGAAAACACCAAGGAACCTGTTTCTCACTCCAAGCACAAAGCGTGCGCAGCACGAGTCTTGGCACAGCAAAACACTTCCTTTGGCATGCCCTTTGCAGCCTCACTCCAAACGGGGCTCTCCGCTTCATCCATCCCCTGACTCCATACTAGCACCAACGGGCTGCTAAAGCGTTTCGCAGAAAACACCAAGGAACCTGTTTCTCACTCCAAGCACAAAGCGTGCGCAGCACGAGTCTTGGCACAGCAAAACACTTCCTTTGGCATGCCCTTTGCAGCCTCACTCCAAACGGGGCTCTCCGCTTCATCCATCCCCTGACTCCATACTAGCACCAACGGGCTGCTAAAGCGTTTCGCAGAAAACACCAAGGAACCTGTTTCTCACTCCAAGCACAAAGCGTGCGCAGCACGAGTCTTGGCACAGCAAAACACTTCCTTTGGCATGCCCTTTGCAGCCTCACTCCAAACGGGGCTCTCCGCTTCATCCATCCCCTGACTCCATACTAGCACCAACGGGCTGCTAAAGCGTTTCGCAGAAAACACCAAGGAACCTGTTTCTCACTCCAAGCACAAAGCGTGCGCAGCACGAGTCTTGGCACAGCAAAACACTTCCTTTGGCATGCCCTTTGCAGCCTCACTCCAAACGGGGCTCTCCGCTTCATCCATCCCCTGACTCCATACTAGCACCAACGGGCTGCTAAAGCGTTTCGCAGAAAACACCAAGGAACCTGTTTCTCACTCCAAGCACAAAGCGTGCGCAGCACGAGTCTTGGCACAGCAAAACACTTCCTTTGGCATGCCCTTTGCAGCCTCACTCCAAACGGGGCTCTCCGCTTCATCCATCCCCTGACTCCATACTAGCACCAACGGGCTGCTAAAGCGTTTCGCAGAAAACACCAAGGAACCTGTTTCTCACTCCAAGCACAAAGCGTGCGCAGCACGAGTCTTGGCACAGCAAAACACTTCCTTTGGCATGCCCTTTGCAGCCTCACTCCAAACGGGGCTCTCCGCTTCATCCATCCCCTGACTCCATACTAGCACCAACGGGCTGCTAAAGCGTTTCGCAGAAAACACCAAGGAACCTGTTTCTCACTCCAAGCACAAAGCGTGCGCAGCACGAGTCTTGGCACAGCAAAACACTTCCTTTGGCATGCCCTTTGCAGCCTCACTCCAAACGGGGCTCTCCGCTTCATCCATCCCCTGACTCCATACTAGCACCAACGGGCTGCTAAAGCGTTTCGCAGAAAACACCAAGGAACCTGTTTCTCACTCCAAGCACAAAGCGTGCGCAGCACGAGTCTTGGCACAGCAAAACACTTCCTTTGGCATGCCCTTTGCAGCCTCACTCCAAACGGGGCTCTCCGCTTCATCCATCCCCTGACTCCATACTAGCACCAACGGGCTGCTAAAGCGTTTCGCAGAAAACACCAAGGAACCTGTTTCTCACTCCAAGCACAAAGCGTGCGCAGCACGAGTCTTGGCACAGCAAAACACTTCCTTTGGCATGCCCTTTGCAGCCTCACTCCAAACGGGGCTCTCCGCTTCATCCATCCCCTGACTCCATACTAGCACCAACGGGCTGCTAAAGCGTTTCGCAGAAAACACCAAGGAACCTGTTTCTCACTCCAAGCACAAAGCGTGCGCAGCACGAGTCTTGGCACAGCAAAACACTTCCTTTGGCATGCCCTTTGCAGCCTCACTCCAAACGGGGCTCTCCGCTTCATCCATCCCCTGACTCCATACTAGCACCAACGGGCTGCTAAAGCGTTTCGCAGAAAACACCAAGGAACCTGTTTCTCACTCCAAGCACAAAGCGTGCGCAGCACGAGTCTTGGCACAGCAAAACACTTCCTTTGGCATGCCCTTTGCAGCCTCACTCCAAACGGGGCTCTCCGCTTCATCCATCCCCTGACTCCATACTAGCACCAACGGGCTGCTAAAGCGTTTCGCAGAAAACACCAAGGAACCTGTTTCTCACTCCAAGCACAAAGCGTGCGCAGCACGAGTCTTGGCACAGCAAAACACTTCCTTTGGCATGCCCTTTGCAGCCTCACTCCAAACGGGGCTCTCCGCTTCATCCATCCCCTGACTCCATACTAGCACCAACGGGCTGCTAAAGCGTTTCGCAGAAAACACCAAGGAACCTGTTTCTCACTCCAAGCACAAAGCGTGCGCAGCACGAGTCTTGGCACAGCAAAACACTTCCTTTGGCATGCCCTTTGCAGCCTCACTCCAAACGGGGCTCTCCGCTTCATCCATCCCCTGACTCCATACTAGCACCAACGGGCTGCTAAAGCGTTTCGCAGAAAACACCAAGGAACCTGTTTCTCACTCCAAGCACAAAGCGTGCGCAGCACGAGTCTTGGCACAGCAAAACACTTCCTTTGGCATGCCCTTTGCAGCCTCACTCCAAACGGGGCTCTCCGCTTCATCCATCCCCTGACTCCATACTAGCACCAACGGGCTGCTAAAGCGTTTCGCAGAAAACACCAAGGAACCTGTTTCTCACTCCAAGCACAAAGCGTGCGCAGCACGAGTCTTGGCACAGCAAAACACTTCCTTTGGCATGCCCTTTGCAGCCTCACTCCAAACGGGGCTCTCCGCTTCATCCATCCCCTGACTCCATACTAGCACCAACGGGCTGCTAAAGCGTTTCGCAGAAAACACCAAGGAACCTGTTTCTCACTCCAAGCACAAAGCGTGCGCAGCACGAGTCTTGGCACAGCAAAACACTTCCTTTGGCATGCCCTTTGCAGCCTCACTCCAAACGGGGCTCTCCGCTTCATCCATCCCCTGACTCCATACTAGCACCAACGGGCTGCTAAAGCGTTTCGCAGAAAACACCAAGGAACCTGTTTCTCACTCCAAGCACAAAGCGTGCGCAGCACGAGTCTTGGCACAGCAAAACACTTCCTTTGGCATGCCCTTTGCAGCCTCACTCCAAACGGGGCTCTCCGCTTCATCCATCCCCTGACTCCATACTAGCACCAACGGGCTGCTAAAGCGTTTCGCAGAAAACACCAAGGAACCTGTTTCTCACTCCAAGCACAAAGCGTGCGCAGCACGAGTCTTGGCACAGCAAAACACTTCCTTTGGCATGCCCTTTGCAGCCTCACTCCAAACGGGGCTCTCCGCTTCATCCATCCCCTGACTCCATACTAGCACCAACGGGCTGCTAAAGCGTTTCGCAGAAAACACCAAGGAACCTGTTTCTCACTCCAAGCACAAAGCGTGCGCAGCACGAGTCTTGGCACAGCAAAACACTTCCTTTGGCATGCCCTTTGCAGCCTCACTCCAAACGGGGCTCTCCGCTTCATCCATCCCCTGACTCCATACTAGCACCAACGGGCTGCTAAAGCGTTTCGCAGAAAACACCAAGGAACCTGTTTCTCACTCCAAGCACAAAGCGTGCGCAGCACGAGTCTTGGCACAGCAAAACACTTCCTTTGGCATGCCCTTTGCAGCCTCACTCCAAACGGGGCTCTCCGCTTCATCCATCCCCTGACTCCATACTAGCACCAACGGGCTGCTAAAGCGTTTCGCAGAAAACACCAAGGAACCTGTTTCTCACTCCAAGCACAAAGCGTGCGCAGCACGAGTCTTGGCACAGCAAAACACTTCCTTTGGCATGCCCTTTGCAGCCTCACTCCAAACGGGGCTCTCCGCTTCATCCATCCCCTGACTCCATACTAGCACCAACGGGCTGCTAAAGCGTTTCGCAGAAAACACCAAGGAACCTGTTTCTCACTCCAAGCACAAAGCGTGCGCAGCACGAGTCTTGGCACAGCAAAACACTTCCTTTGGCATGCCCTTTGCAGCCTCACTCCAAACGGGGCTCTCCGCTTCATCCATCCCCTGACTCCATACTAGCACCAACGGGCTGCTAAAGCGTTTCGCAGAAAACACCAAGGAACCTGTTTCTCACTCCAAGCACAAAGCGTGCGCAGCACGAGTCTTGGCACAGCAAAACACTTCCTTTGGCATGCCCTTTGCAGCCTCACTCCAAACGGGGCTCTCCGCTTCATCCATCCCCTGACTCCATACTAGCACCAACGGGCTGCTAAAGCGTTTCGCAGAAAACACCAAGGAACCTGTTTCTCACTCCAAGCACAAAGCGTGCGCAGCACGAGTCTTGGCACAGCAAAACACTTCCTTTGGCATGCCCTTTGCAGCCTCACTCCAAACGGGGCTCTCCGCTTCATCCATCCCCTGACTCCATACTAGCACCAACGGGCTGCTAAAGCGTTTCGCAGAAAACACCAAGGAACCTGTTTCTCACTCCAAGCACAAAGCGTGCGCAGCACGAGTCTTGGCACAGCAAAACACTTCCTTTGGGGCTCTCCGCTTCATCCATCCCCCTGACTCCATATCTAAGCACCAACGCTGCTACTCCATACTAGCACCAACGGGCTGCTAAAGCGTTTTCGCAGAAACACCAAGGAACGCTGTTTCTCACTCCAAGCACTAAAGCGTGCGCAGCACGAGTCTTGGCACAGCAAAACACTTCCTTTGGCATGCCCTTTGCAGCCTCACTCCAAACGGGGCTCTCCGCTTCATCCATCCCCTGACTCCATACTAGCACCAACGGGCTGCTAAAGCGTTTCGCAGAAAACACCAAGGAACCTGTTTCTCACTCCAAGCACAAAGCGTGCGCAGCACGAGTCTTGGCACAGCAAAACACTTCCTTTGGCATGCCCTTTGCAGCCTCACTCCAAACGGGGCTCTCCGCTTCATCCATCCCCTGACTCCATACTAGCACCAACGGGCTGCTAAAGCGTTTCGCAGAAAACACCAAGGAACCTGTTTCTCACTCCAAGCACAAAGCGTGCGCAGCACGAGTCTTGGCACAGCAAAACACTTCCTTTGGCATGCCCTTTGCAGCCTCACTCCAAACGGGGCTCTCCGCTTCATCCATCCCCTGACTCCATACTAGCACCAACGGGCTGCTAAAGCGTTTCGCAGAAAACACCAAGGAACCTGTTTCTCACTCCAAGCACAAAGCGTGCGCAGCACGAGTCTTGGCACAGCAAAACACTTCCTTTGGCATGCCCTTTGCAGCCTCACTCCAAACGGGGCTCTCCGCTTCATCCATCCCCTGACTCCATACTAGCACCAACGGGCTGCTAAAGCGTTTCGCAGAAAACACCAAGGAACCTGTTTCTCACTCCAAGCACAAAGCGTGCGCAGCACGAGTCTTGGCACAGCAAAACACTTCCTTTGGCATGCCCTTTGCAGCCTCACTCCAAACGGGGCTCTCCGCTTCATCCATCCCCTGACTCCATACTAGCACCAACGGGCTGCTAAAGCGTTTCGCAGAAAACACCAAGGAACCTGTTTCTCACTCCAAGCACAAAGCGTGCGCAGCACGAGTCTTGGCACAGCAAAACACTTCCTTTGGCATGCCCTTTGCAGCCTCACTCCAAACGGGGCTCTCCGCTTCATCCATCCCCTGACTCCATACTAGCACCAACGGGCTGCTAAAGCGTTTCGCAGAAAACACCAAGGAACCTGTTTCTCACTCCAAGCACAAAGCGTGCGCAGCACGAGTCTTGGCACAGCAAAACACTTCCTTTGGCATGCCCTTTGCAGCCTCACTCCAAACGGGGCTCTCCGCTTCATCCATCCCCTGACTCCATACTAGCACCAACGGGCTGCTAAAGCGTTTCGCAGAAAACACCAAGGAACCTGTTTCTCACTCCAAGCACAAAGCGTGCGCAGCACGAGTCTTGGCACAGCAAAACACTTCCTTTGGCATGCCCTTTGCAGCCTCACTCCAAACGGGGCTCTCCGCTTCATCCATCCCCTGACTCCATACTAGCACCAACGGGCTGCTAAAGCGTTTCGCAGAAAACACCAAGGAACCTGTTTCTCACTCCAAGCACAAAGCGTGCGCAGCACGAGTCTTGGCACAGCAAAACACTTCCTTTGGCATGCCCTTTGCAGCCTCACTCCAAACGGGGCTCTCCGCTTCATCCATCCCCTGACTCCATACTAGCACCAACGGGCTGCTAAAGCGTTTCGCAGAAAACACCAAGGAACCTGTTTCTCACTCCAAGCACAAAGCGTGCGCAGCACGAGTCTTGGCACAGCAAAACACTTCCTTTGGCATGCCCTTTGCAGCCTCACTCCAAACGGGGCTCTCCGCTTCATCCATCCCCTGACTCCATACTAGCACCAACGGGCTGCTAAAGCGTTTCGCAGAAAACACCAAGGAACCTGTTTCTCACTCCAAGCACAAAGCGTGCGCAGCACGAGTCTTGGCACAGCAAAACACTTCCTTTGGCATGCCCTTTGCAGCCTCACTCCAAACGGGGCTCTCCGCTTCATCCATCCCCTGACTCCATACTAGCACCAACGGGCTGCTAAAGCGTTTCGCAGAAAACACCAAGGAACCTGTTTCTCACTCCAAGCACAAAGCGTGCGCAGCACGAGTCTTGGCACAGCAAAACACTTCCTTTGGCATGCCCTTTGCAGCCTCACTCCAAACGGGGCTCTCCGCTTCATCCATCCCCTGACTCCATACTAGCACCAACGGGCTGCTAAAGCGTTTCGCAGAAAACACCAAGGAACCTGTTTCTCACTCCAAGCACAAAGCGTGCGCAGCACGAGTCTTGGCACAGCAAAACACTTCCTTTGGCATGCCCTTTGCAGCCTCACTCCAAACGGGGCTCTCCGCTTCATCCATCCCCTGACTCCATACTAGCACCAACGGGCTGCTAAAGCGTTTCGCAGAAAACACCAAGGAACCTGTTTCTCACTCCAAGCACAAAGCGTGCGCAGCACGAGTCTTGGCACAGCAAAACACTTCCTTTGGCATGCCCTTTGCAGCCTCACTCCAAACGGGGCTCTCCGCTTCATCCATCCCCTGACTCCATACTAGCACCAACGGGCTGCTAAAGCGTTTCGCAGAAAACACCAAGGAACCTGTTTCTCACTCCAAGCACAAAGCGTGCGCAGCACGAGTCTTGGCACAGCAAAACACTTCCTTTGGCATGCCCTTTGCAGCCTCACTCCAAACGGGGCTCTCCGCTTCATCCATCCCCTGACTCCATACTAGCACCAACGGGCTGCTAAAGCGTTTCGCAGAAAACACCAAGGAACCTGTTTCTCACTCCAAGCACAAAGCGTGCGCAGCACGAGTCTTGGCACAGCAAAACACTTCCTTTGGCATGCCCTTTGCAGCCTCACTCCAAACGGGGCTCTCCGCTTCATCCATCCCCTGACTCCATACTAGCACCAACGGGCTGCTAAAGCGTTTCGCAGAAAACACCAAGGAACCTGTTTCTCACTCCAAGCACAAAGCGTGCGCAGCACGAGTCTTGGCACAGCAAAACACTTCCTTTGGCATGCCCTTTGCAGCCTCACTCCAAACGGGGCTCTCCGCTTCATCCATCCCCTGACTCCATACTAGCACCAACGGGCTGCTAAAGCGTTTCGCAGAAAACACCAAGGAACCTGTTTCTCACTCCAAGCACAAAGCGTGCGCAGCACGAGTCTTGGCACAGCAAAACACTTCCTTTGGCATGCCCTTTGCAGCCTCACTCCAAACGGGGCTCTCCGCTTCATCCATCCCCTGACTCCATACTAGCACCAACGGGCTGCTAAAGCGTTTCGCAGAAAACACCAAGGAACCTGTTTCTCACTCCAAGCACAAAGCGTGCGCAGCACGAGTCTTGGCACAGCAAAACACTTCCTTTGGCATGCCCTTTGCAGCCTCACTCCAAACGGGGCTCTCCGCTTCATCCATCCCCTGACTCCATACTAGCACCAACGGGCTGCTAAAGCGTTTCGCAGAAAACACCAAGGAACCTGTTTCTCACTCCAAGCACAAAGCGTGCGCAGCACGAGTCTTGGCACAGCAAAACACTTCCTTTGGCATGCCCTTTGCAGCCTCACTCCAAACGGGGCTCTCCGCTTCATCCATCCCCTGACTCCATACTAGCACCAACGGGCTGCTAAAGCGTTTCGCAGAAAACACCAAGGAACCTGTTTCTCACTCCAAGCACAAAGCGTGCGCAGCACGAGTCTTGGCACAGCAAAACACTTCCTTTGGCATGCCCTTTGCAGCCTCACTCCAAACGGGGCTCTCCGCTTCATCCATCCCCTGACTCCATACTAGCACCAACGGGCTGCTAAAGCGTTTCGCAGAAAACACCAAGGAACCTGTTTCTCACTCCAAGCACAAAGCGTGCGCAGCACGAGTCTTGGCACAGCAAAACACTTCCTTTGGCATGCCCTTTGCAGCCTCACTCCAAACGGGGCTCTCCGCTTCATCCATCCCCTGACTCCATACTAGCACCAACGGGCTGCTAAAGCGTTTCGCAGAAAACACCAAGGAACCTGTTTCTCACTCCAAGCACAAAGCGTGCGCAGCACGAGTCTTGGCACAGCAAAACACTTCCTTTGGCATGCCCTTTGCAGCCTCACTCCAAACGGGGCTCTCCGCTTCATCCATCCCCTGACTCCATACTAGCACCAACGGGCTGCTAAAGCGTTTCGCAGAAAACACCAAGGAACCTGTTTCTCACTCCAAGCACAAAGCGTGCGCAGCACGAGTCTTGGCACAGCAAAACACTTCCTTTGGCATGCCCTTTGCAGCCTCACTCCAAACGGGGCTCTCCGCTTCATCCATCCCCTGACTCCATACTAGCACCAACGGGCTGCTAAAGCGTTTCGCAGAAAACACCAAGGAACCTGTTTCTCACTCCAAGCACAAAGCGTGCGCAGCACGAGTCTTGGCACAGCAAAACACTTCCTTTGGCATGCCCTTTGCAGCCTCACTCCAAACGGGGCTCTCCGCTTCATCCATCCCCTGACTCCATACTAGCACCAACGGGCTGCTAAAGCGTTTCGCAGAAAACACCAAGGAACCTGTTTCTCACTCCAAGCACAAAGCGTGCGCAGCACGAGTCTTGGCACAGCAAAACACTTCCTTTGGCATGCCCTTTGCAGCCTCACTCCAAACGGGGCTCTCCGCTTCATCCATCCCCTGACTCCATACTAGCACCAACGGGCTGCTAAAGCGTTTCGCAGAAAACACCAAGGAACCTGTTTCTCACTCCAAGCACAAAGCGTGCGCAGCACGAGTCTTGGCACAGCAAAACACTTCCTTTGGCATGCCCTTTGCAGCCTCACTCCAAACGGGGCTCTCCGCTTCATCCATCCCCTGACTCCATACTAGCACCAACGGGCTGCTAAAGCGTTTCGCAGAAAACACCAAGGAACCTGTTTCTCACTCCAAGCACAAAGCGTGCGCAGCACGAGTCTTGGCACAGCAAAACACTTCCTTTGGCATGCCCTTTGCAGCCTCACTCCAAACGGGGCTCTCCGCTTCATCCATCCCCTGACTCCATACTAGCACCAACGGGCTGCTAAAGCGTTTCGCAGAAAACACCAAGGAACCTGTTTCTCACTCCAAGCACAAAGCGTGCGCAGCACGAGTCTTGGCACAGCAAAACACTTCCTTTGGCATGCCCTTTGCAGCCTCACTCCAAACGGGGCTCTCCGCTTCATCCATCCCCTGACTCCATACTAGCACCAACGGGCTGCTAAAGCGTTTCGCAGAAAACACCAAGGAACCTGTTTCTCACTCCAAGCACAAAGCGTGCGCAGCACGAGTCTTGGCACAGCAAAACACTTCTCTTGGCATGCCCTTTGCAGCCTCACTCCAAACGGGGCTCTCCACTTCATCCATCCCCTGACTCCATACTAGCACCAACGGGCTGCTAAAGCGTTTCGCAGAAAACACCAAGGAACCTGTTTCTCACTCCAAGCACAAAGCGTGCGCAGCACGAGTCTTGGCACAGCAAAACACTTCTCTTGGCATGCCCTTTGCAGCCTCACTCCAAACGGGGCTCTCCGCTTCATCCATCCCCTGACTCCATACTAGCACCAATGGGCTGCTAAAGCGTTTCGCAGAAAACACCAAGGAACCTGTTTCTCACTCCAAGCACAAAGCGTGCGCAGCACGAGTCTTGGCACAGCAAAACACTTCCTTTGGCATGCCTTTTGCAGCCTCACTCCAAACGGGGCTCTCCGCTTCATCCATCCCCTGACTCCATACTAGCACCAATGGGCTGCTAAAGCGTTTCGCAGAAAACACCAAGGAACCTGTTTCTCACTCCAAGCACAAAGCGTGCGCAGCACGAGTCTTGGCACAGCAAAACACTTCTCTTGGCATGCCCTTTGCAGCCTCACTCCAAACGGGGCTCTCCGCTTCATCCATCCCCTGACTCCATACTAGCACCAACGGGCTGCTAAAGCGTTTCGCAGAAAACACCAAGGAACCTGTTTCTCACTCCAAGCACAAAGCGTGCGCAGCACGAGTCTTGGCACAGCAAAACACTTCCTTTGGCATGCCCTTTGCAGCCTCACTCCAAACGGGGCTCTCCGCTTCATCCATCCCCTGACTCCATACTAGCACCAACGGGCTGCTAAAGCGTTTCGCAGAAAACACCAAGGAACCTGTTTCTCACTCCAAGCACAAAGCGTGCGCAGCACGAGTCTTGGCACAGCAAAACACTTCTCTTGGCATGCCCTTTGCAGCCTCACTCCAAACGGGGCTCTCCGCTTCATCCATCCCCTGACTCCATACTAGCACCAACGGGCTGCTAAAGCATTTCGCAGGAAAACACCAAGGAACCTGTTTCTCACTCCAAGCACAAAGCGTGCGCAGCACGAGTCTTGGCACAGCAAAACACTTCCTTTGGCATGCCCTTTGCAGCCTCACTCCAAACGGGGCTCTCCGCTTCATCCATCCCCTGACTCCATACTAGCACCAATGGGCTGCTAAAGCGTTTCGCAGAAAACACCAAGGAACCTGTTTCTCACTCCAAGCACAAAGCGTGCGCAGCACGAGTCTTGGCACAGCAAAACACTTCTCTTGGCATGCCCTTTGCAGCCTCACTCCAAACGGGGCTCTCCGCTTCATCCATCCCCTGACTCCATACTAGCACCAACGGGCTGCTAAAGCATTTCGCAGAAAACACCAAGGAACCTGTTTCTCACTCCAAGCACAAAGCGTGCGCAGCACGAGTCTTGGCACAGCAAAACACTTCTCTTGGCATGCCCTTTGCAGCCTCACTCCAAACGGGGCTCTCCACTTCATCCATCCCCTGACTCCATACTAGCACCAACGGGCTGCTAAAGCGTTTCGCAGAAAACACCAAGGAACCTGTTTCTCACTCCAAGCACAAAGCGTGCGCAGCACGAGTCTTGGCACAGCAAAACACTTCTCTTGGCATGCCCTTTGCAGCCTCACTCCAAACGGGGCTCTCCGCTTCATCCATCCCCTGACTCCATACTAGCACCAACGGGCTGCTAAAGCGTTTCGCAGAAAACACCAAGGAACCTGTTTCTCACTCCAAGCACAAAGCGTGCGCAGCACGAGTCTTGGCACAGCAAAACACTTCCTTTGGCATGCCCTTTGCAGCCTCACTCCAAACGGGGCTCTCCGCTTCATCCATCCCCTGACTCCATACTAGCACCAACGGGCTGCTAAAGCGTTTCGCAGAAAACACCAAGGAACCTGTTTCTCACGCCAAGCACAAAGCGTGCGCAGCACGAGTCTTGGCACAGCAAAACACTTCCTTTGGCATGCCCTTTGCAGCCTCACTCCAAACGGGGCTCTCCGCTTCATCCATCCCCTGACTCCATACTAGCACCAACGGGCTGCTAAAGCGTTTCGCAGAAAACACCAAGGAACCTGTTTCTCACTCCAAGCACAAAGCGTGCGCAGCACGAGTCTTGGCACAGCAAAACACTTCTCTTGGCATGCCCTTTGCAGCCTCACTCCAAACGGGGCTCTCCGCTTCATCCATCCCCTGACTCCATACTAGCACCAACGGGCTGCTAAAGCGTTTCGCAGAAAACACCAAGGAACCTGTTTCTCACTCCAAGCACAAAGCGTGCGCAGCACGAGTCTTGGCACAGCAAAACACTTCTCTTGGCATGCCCTTTGCAGCCTCACTCCAAACGGGGCTCTCCGCTTCATCCATCCCCTGACTCCATACTAGCACCAACGGGCTGCTAAAGCATTTCGCAGAAAACACCAAGGAACCTGTTTCTCACTCCAAGCACAAAGCGTGCGCAGCACGAGTCTTGGCACAGCAAAACACTTCCTTTGGCATGCCCTTTGCAGCCTCACTCCAAACGGGGCTCTCCGCTTCATCCATCCCCTGACTCCATACTAGCACCAATGGGCTGCTAAAGCGTTTCGCAGAAAACACCAAGGAACCTGTTTCTCACTCCAAGCACAAAGCGTGCGCAGCACGAGTCTTGGCACAGCAAAACACTTCTCTTGGCATGCCCTTTGCAGCCTCACTCCAAACGGGGCTCTCCGCTTCATCCATCCCCTGACTCCATACTAGCACCAACGGGCTGCTAAAGCATTTCGCAGAAAACACCAAGGAACCTGTTTCTCACTCCAAGCACAAAGCGTGCGCAGCACGAGTCTTGGCACAGCAAAACACTTCTCTTGGCATGCCCTTTGCAGCCTCACTCCAAACGGGGCTCTCCACTTCATCCATCCCCTGACTCCATACTAGCACCAACGGGCTGCTAAAGCGTTTCGCAGAAAACACCAAGGAACCTGTTTCTCACTCCAAGCACAAAGCGTGCGCAGCACGAGTCTTGGCACAGCAAAACACTTCCTTTGGCATGCCCTTTGCAGCCTCACTCCAAACGGGGCTCTCCGCTTCATCCATCCCCTGACTCCATACTAGCACCAATGGGCTGCTAAAGCGTTTCGCAGAAAACACCAAGGAACCTGTTTCTCACTCCAAGCACAAAGCGTGCGCAGCACGAGTCTTGGCACAGCAAAACACTTCCTTTGGCATGCCCTTTGCAGCCTCACTCCAAACGGGGCTCTCCGCTTCATCCATCCCCTGACTCCATACTAGCACCAACGGGCTGCTAAAGCGTTTCGCAGAAAACACCAAGGAACCTGTTTCTCACTCCAAGCACAAAGCGTGCGCAGCACGAGTCTTGGCACAGCAAAACACTTCTCTTGGCATGCCCTTTGCAGCCTCACTCCAAACGGGGCTCTCCGCTTCATCCATCCCCTGACTCCATACTAGCACCAACGGGCTGCGTTTCTGCGTTTCGCAGAAAACACCAAGGAACCTGTTTCTCACTCCAAGCACAAAGCGTGCGCAGCACGAGTCTTGGCACAGCAAAACACTTCTCTTGGCATGCCCTTTGCAGCCTCACTCCAAACGGGGCTCTCCGCTTCATCCATCCCCTGACTCCATACTAGCACCAACGGGCTGCTAAAGCATTTCGCAGAAAACACCAAGGAACCTGTTTCTCACTCCAAGCACAAAGCGTGCGCAGCACGAGTCTTGGCACAGCAAAACACTTCCTTTGGCATGCCCTTTGCAGCCTCACTCCAAACGGGGCTCTCCGCTTCATCCATCCCCTGACTCCATACTAGCACCAACGGGCTGCTAAAGCGTTTCGCAGAAAACACCAAGGAACCTGTTTCTCACTCCAAGCACAAAGCGTGCGCAGCACGAGTCTTGGCACAGCAAAACACTTCCTTTGGCATGCCCTTTGCAGCCTCACTCCAAACGGGGCTCTCCGCTTCATCCATCCCCTGACTCCATACTAGCACCAACGGGCTGCTAAAGCGTTTCGCAGAAAACACCAAGGAGCCTGTTTCTGACTCCAAGCACAAAGCGTGCGCAGCACGAGTCTTGGTACAGCAAAACACTTCCTTTGGCATGCCCTTTGCAGCCTCACTCCAAACGGGGCTCTCCGCTTCATCCATCCCCTGACTCCATACTAGCACCAACGGGCTGCTAAAGCGTTTCGCAGAAAACACCAAGGAACCTGTTTCTCACTCCAAGCACAAAGCGTGCGCAGCACGAGTCTTGGCACAGCAAAACACTTCTCTTGGCATGCCCTTTGCAGCCTCACTCCAAACGGGGCTCTCCGCTTCATCCATCCCCTGACTCCATACTAGCACCAACGGGCTGCTAAAGCGTTTCGCAGAAAACACCAAGGAACCTGTTTCTCACTCCAAGCACAAAGCGTGCGCAGCACGAGTCTTGGCACAGCAAAACACTTCCTTTGGCATGCCCTTTGCAGCCTCACTCCAAACGGGGCTCTCCGCTTCATCCATCCCCTGACTCCATACTAGCACCAACGGGCTGCTAAAGCATTTCGCAGAAAACACCAAGGAACCTGTTTCTCACTCCAAGCACAAAGCGTGCGCAGCACGAGTCTTGGCACAGCAAAACACTTCTCTTGGCATGCCCTTTGCAGCCTCACTCCAAACGGGGCTCTCCGCTTCATCCATCCCCTGACTCCATACTAGCACCAACGGGCTGCTAAAGCGTTTCGCAGAAAACACCAAGGAACCTGTTTCTCACTCCAAGCACAAAGCGTGCGCAGCACGAGTCTTGGCACAGCAAAACACTTCTCTTGGCATGCCCTTTGCAGCCTCACTCCAAACGGGGCTCTCCGCTTCATCCATCCCCTGACTCCATACTAGCACCAACGGGCTGCTAAAGCGTTTCGCAGAAAACACCAAGGAACCTGTTTCTCACTCCAAGCACAAAGCGTGCGCAGCACGAGTCTTGGCACAGCAAAACACTTCTCTTGGCATGCCCTTTGCAGCCTCACTCCAAACGGGGCTCTCCGCTTCATCCATCCCCTGACTCCATACTAGCACCAACGGGCTGCTAAAGCGTTTCGCAGAAAACACCAAGGAACCTGTTTCTCACTCCAAGCACAAAGCGTGCGCAGCACGAGTCTTGGCACAGCAAAACACTTCTCTTGGCATGCCCTTTGCAGCCTCACTCCAAACGGGGCTCTCCGCTTCATCCATCCCCTGACTCCATACTAGCACCAACGGGCTGCTAAAGCGTTTCGCAGAAAACACCAAGGAACCTGTTTCTCACTCCAAGCACAAAGCGTGCGCAGCACGAGTCTTGGCACAGCAAAACACTTCTCTTGGCATGCCCTTTGCAGCCTCACTCCAAACGGGGCTCTCCGCTTCATCCATCCCCTGACTCCATACTAGCACCAACGGGCTGCTAAAGCATTTCGCAGAAAACACCAAGGAACCTGTTTCTCACTCCAAGCACAAAGCGTGCGCAGCACGAGTCTTGGCACAGCAAAACACTTCCTTTGGCATGCCCTTTGCAGCCTCACTCCAAACGGGGCTCTCCGCTTCATCCATCCCCTGACTCCATACTAGCACCAATGGGCTGCTAAAGCGTTTCGCAGAAAACACCAAGGAACCTGTTTCTCACTCCAAGCACAAAGCGTGCGCAGCACGAGTCTTGGCACAGCAAAACACTTCTCTTGGCATGCCCTTTGCAGCCTCACTCCAAACGGGGCTCTCCGCTTCATCCATCCCCTGACTCCATACTAGCACCAACGGGCTGCTAAAGCATTTCGCAGAAAACACCAAGGAACCTGTTTCTCACTCCAAGCACAAAGCGTGCGCAGCACGAGTCTTGGCACAGCAAAACACTTCTCTTGGCATGCCCTTTGCAGCCTCACTCCAAACGGGGCTCTCCACTTCATCCATCCCCTGACTCCATACTAGCACCAACGGGCTGCTAAAGCGTTTCGCAGAAAACACCAAGGAACCTGTTTCTCACTCCAAGCACAAAGCGTGCGCAGCACGAGTCTTGGCACAGCAAAACACTTCCTTTGGCATGCCCTTTGCAGCCTCACTCCAAACGGGGCTCTCCGCTTCATCCATCCCCTGACTCCATACTAGCACCAATGGGCTGCTAAAGCGTTTCGCAGAAAACACCAAGGAACCTGTTTCTCACTCCAAGCACAAAGCGTGCGCAGCACGAGTCTTGGCACAGCAAAACACTTCCTTTGGCATGCCCTTTGCAGCCTCACTCCAAACGGGGCTCTCCGCTTCATCCATCCCCTGACTCCATACTAGCACCAACGGGCTGCTAAAGCGTTTCGCAGAAAACACCAAGGAACCTGTTTCTCACTCCAAGCACAAAGCGTGCGCAGCACGAGTCTTGGCACAGCAAAACACTTCTCTTGGCATGCCCTTTGCAGCCTCACTCCAAACGGGGCTCTCCGCTTCATCCATCCCCTGACTCCATACTAGCACCAACGGGCTGCGTTTCTGCGTTTCGCAGAAAACACCAAGGAACCTGTTTCTCACTCCAAGCACAAAGCGTGCGCAGCACGAGTCTTGGCACAGCAAAACACTTCTCTTGGCATGCCCTTTGCAGCCTCACTCCAAACGGGGCTCTCCGCTTCATCCATCCCCTGACTCCATACTAGCACCAACGGGCTGCTAAAGCATTTCGCAGAAAACACCAAGGAACCTGTTTCTCACTCCAAGCACAAAGCGTGCGCAGCACGAGTCTTGGCACAGCAAAACACTTCCTTTGGCATGCCCTTTGCAGCCTCACTCCAAACGGGGCTCTCCGCTTCATCCATCCCCTGACTCCATACTAGCACCAACGGGCTGCTAAAGCGTTTCGCAGAAAACACCAAGGAACCTGTTTCTCACTCCAAGCACAAAGCGTGCGCAGCACGAGTCTTGGCACAGCAAAACACTTCCTTTGGCATGCCCTTTGCAGCCTCACTCCAAACGGGGCTCTCCGCTTCATCCATCCCCTGACTCCATACTAGCACCAACGGGCTGCTAAAGCGTTTCGCAGAAAACACCAAGGAGCCTGTTTCTGACTCCAAGCACAAAGCGTGCGCAGCACGAGTCTTGGTACAGCAAAACACTTCCTTTGGCATGCCCTTTGCAGCCTCACTCCAAACGGGGCTCTCCGCTTCATCCATCCCCTGACTCCATACTAGCACCAACGGGCTGCTAAAGCGTTTCGCAGAAAACACCAAGGAACCTGTTTCTCACTCCAAGCACAAAGCGTGCGCAGCACGAGTCTTGGCACAGCAAAACACTTCTCTTGGCATGCCCTTTGCAGCCTCACTCCAAACGGGGCTCTCCGCTTCATCCATCCCCTGACTCCATACTAGCACCAACGGGCTGCTAAAGCGTTTCGCAGAAAACACCAAGGAACCTGTTTCTCACTCCAAGCACAAAGCGTGCGCAGCACGAGTCTTGGCACAGCAAAACACTTCCTTTGGCATGCCCTTTGCAGCCTCACTCCAAACGGGGCTCTCCGCTTCATCCATCCCCTGACTCCATACTAGCACCAACGGGCTGCTAAAGCATTTCGCAGAAAACACCAAGGAACCTGTTTCTCACTCCAAGCACAAAGCGTGCGCAGCACGAGTCTTGGCACAGCAAAACACTTCTCTTGGCATGCCCTTTGCAGCCTCACTCCAAACGGGGCTCTCCGCTTCATCCATCCCCTGACTCCATACTAGCACCAACGGGCTGCTAAAGCGTTTCGCAGAAAACACCAAGGAACCTGTTTCTCACTCCAAGCACAAAGCGTGCGCAGCACGAGTCTTGGCACAGCAAAACACTTCTCTTGGCATGCCCTTTGCAGCCTCACTCCAAACGGGGCTCTCCGCTTCATCCATCCCCTGACTCCATACTAGCACCAACGGGCTGCTAAAGCGTTTCGCAGAAAACACCAAGGAACCTGTTTCTCACTCCAAGCACAAAGCGTGCGCAGCACGAGTCTTGGCACAGCAAAACACTTCTCTTGGCATGCCCTTTGCAGCCTCACTCCAAACGGGGCTCTCCGCTTCATCCATCCCCTGACTCCATACTAGCACCAACGGGCTGCTAAAGCGTTTCGCAGAAAACACCAAGGAACCTGTTTCTCACTCCAAGCACAAAGCGTGCGCAGCACGAGTCTTGGCACAGCAAAACACTTCCTTTGGCATGCCCTTTGCAGCCTCACTCCAAACGGGGCTCTCCGCTTCATCCATCCCCTGACTCCATACTAGCACCAACGGGCTGCTAAAGCGTTTCGCAGAAAACACCAAGGAACCTGTTTCTCACTCCAAGCACAAAGCGTGCGCAGCACGAGTCTTGGCACAGCAAAACACTTCTCTTGGCATGCCCTTTGCAGCCTCACTCCAAACGGGGCTCTCCGCTTCATCCATCCCCTGACTCCATACTAGCACCAACGGGCTGCTAAAGCGTTTCGCAGAAAACACCAAGGAACCTGTTTCTCACTCCAAGCACAAAGCGTGCGCAGCACGAGTCTTGGCACAGCAAAACACTTCCTTTGGCATGCCCTTTGCAGCCTCACTCCAAACGGGGCTCTCCGCTTCATCCATCCCCTGACTCCATACTAGCACCAATGGGCTGCTAAAGCGTTTCGCAGAAAACACCAAGGAACCTGTTTCTCACTCCAAGCACAAAGCGTGCGCAGCACGAGTCTTGGCACAGCAAAACACTTCCTTTGGCATGCCCTTTGCAGCCTCACTCCAAACGGGGCTCTCCGCTTCATCCATCCCCTGACTCCATACTAGCACCAACGGGCTGCTAAAGCGTTTCGCAGAAAACACCAAGGAACCTGTTTCTCACTCCAAGCACAAAGCGTGCGCAGCACGAGTCTTGGCACAGCAAAACACTTCCTTTGGCATGCCCTTTGCAGCCTCACTCCAAACGGGGCTCTCCGCTTCATCCATCCCCTGACTCCATACTAGCACCAACGGGCTGCTAAAGCGTTTCGCAGAAAACACCAAGGAACCTGTTTCTCACTCCAAGCACAAAGCGTGCGCAGCACGAGTCTTGGCACAGCAAAACACTTCCTTTGGCATGCCCTTTGCAGCCTCACTCCAAACGGGGCTCTCCGCTTCATCCATCCCCTGACTCCATACTAGCACCAACGGGCTGCTAAAGCGTTTCGCAGAAAACACCAAGGAACCTGTTTCTCACTCCAAGCACAAAGCGTGCGCAGCACGAGTCTTGGCACAGCAAAACACTTCCTTTGGCATGCCCTTTGCAGCCTCACTCCAAACGGGGCTCTCCGCTTCATCCATCCCCTGACTCCATACTAGCACCAACGGGCTGCGTTTCTGCGTTTCGCAGAAAACACCAAGGAACCTGTTTCTCACTCCAAGCACAAAGCGTGCGCAGCACGAGTCTTGGCACAGCAAAACACTTCCTTTGGCATGCCCTTTGCAGCCTCACTCCAAACGGGGCTCTCCGCTTCATCCATCCCCTGACTCCATACTAGCACCAACGGGCTGCTAAAGCGTTTCGCAGAAAACACCAAGGAGCCTGTTTCTGACTCCAAGCACAAAGCGTGCGCAGCACGAGTCTTGGTACAGCAAAACACTTCCTTTGGCATGCCCTTTGCAGCCTCACTCCAAACGGGGCTCTCCGCTTCATCCATCCCCTGACTCCATACTAGCACCAACGGGCTGCTAAAGCGTTTCGCAGAAAACACCAAGGAACCTGTTTCTCACTCCAAGCACAAAGCGTGCGCAGCACGAGTCTTGGCACAGCAAAACACTTCTCTTGGCATGCCCTTTGCAGCCTCACTCCAAACGGGGCTCTCCGCTTCATCCATCCCCTGACTCCATACTAGCACCAACGGGCTGCTAAAGCGTTTCGCAGAAAACACCAAGGAACCTGTTTCTCACTCCAAGCACAAAGCGTGCGCAGCACGAGTCTTGGCACAGCAAAACACTTCCTTTGGCATGCCCTTTGCAGCCTCACTCCAAACGGGGCTCTCCGCTTCATCCATCCCCTGACTCCATACTAGCACCAACGGGCTGCTAAAGCATTTCGCAGAAAACACCAAGGAACCTGTTTCTCACTCCAAGCACAAAGCGTGCGCAGCACGAGTCTTGGCACAGCAAAACACTTCTCTTGGCATGCCCTTTGCAGCCTCACTCCAAACGGGGCTCTCCGCTTCATCCATCCCCTGACTCCATACTAGCACCAACGGGCTGCTAAAGCGTTTCGCAGAAAACACCAAGGAACCTGTTTCTCACTCCAAGCACAAAGCGTGCGCAGCACGAGTCTTGGCACAGCAAAACACTTCTCTTGGCATGCCCTTTGCAGCCTCACTCCAAACGGGGCTCTCCGCTTCATCCATCCCCTGACTCCATACTAGCACCAACGGGCTGCTAAAGCGTTTCGCAGAAAACACCAAGGAACCTGTTTCTCACTCCAAGCACAAAGCGTGCGCAGCACGAGTCTTGGCACAGCAAAACACTTCTCTTGGCATGCCCTTTGCAGCCTCACTCCAAACGGGGCTCTCCGCTTCATCCATCCCCTGACTCCATACTAGCACCAACGGGCTGCTAAAGCGTTTCGCAGAAAACACCAAGGAACCTGTTTCTCACTCCAAGCACAAAGCGTGCGCAGCACGAGTCTTGGCACAGCAAAACACTTCCTTTGGCATGCCCTTTGCAGCCTCACTCCAAACGGGGCTCTCCGCTTCATCCATCCCCTGACTCCATACTAGCACCAACGGGCTGCTAAAGCGTTTCGCAGAAAACACCAAGGAACCTGTTTCTCACTCCAAGCACAAAGCGTGCGCAGCACGAGTCTTGGCACAGCAAAACACTTCTCTTGGCATGCCCTTTGCAGCCTCACTCCAAACGGGGCTCTCCGCTTCATCCATCCCCTGACTCCATACTAGCACCAACGGGCTGCTAAAGCGTTTCGCAGAAAACACCAAGGAACCTGTTTCTCACTCCAAGCACAAAGCGTGCGCAGCACGAGTCTTGGCACAGCAAAACACTTCCTTTGGCATGCCCTTTGCAGCCTCACTCCAAACGGGGCTCTCCGCTTCATCCATCCCCTGACTCCATACTAGCACCAATGGGCTGCTAAAGCGTTTCGCAGAAAACACCAAGGAACCTGTTTCTCACTCCAAGCACAAAGCGTGCGCAGCACGAGTCTTGGCACAGCAAAACACTTCCTTTGGCATGCCCTTTGCAGCCTCACTCCAAACGGGGCTCTCCGCTTCATCCATCCCCTGACTCCATACTAGCACCAACGGGCTGCTAAAGCGTTTCGCAGAAAACACCAAGGAACCTGTTTCTCACTCCAAGCACAAAGCGTGCGCAGCACGAGTCTTGGCACAGCAAAACACTTCCTTTGGCATGCCCTTTGCAGCCTCACTCCAAACGGGGCTCTCCGCTTCATCCATCCCCTGACTCCATACTAGCACCAACGGGCTGCTAAAGCGTTTCGCAGAAAACACCAAGGAACCTGTTTCTCACTCCAAGCACAAAGCGTGCGCAGCACGAGTCTTGGCACAGCAAAACACTTCCTTTGGCATGCCCTTTGCAGCCTCACTCCAAACGGGGCTCTCCGCTTCATCCATCCCCTGACTCCATACTAGCACCAACGGGCTGCTAAAGCGTTTCGCAGAAAACACCAAGGAACCTGTTTCTCACTCCAAGCACAAAGCGTGCGCAGCACGAGTCTTGGCACAGCAAAACACTTCCTTTTGGCATGCCCTTTGCAGCCTCACTCCAAACGGGGCTCTCCGCTTCATCCATCCCCTGACTCCATACTAGCACCAACGGGCTGCTAAAGCGTTTCGCAGAAAACACCAAGGAACCTGTTTCTCACTCCAAGCACAAAGCGTGCGCAGCACGAGTCTTGGTACAGCAAAACACTTCCTTTGGCATGCCCTTTGCAGCCTCACTCCAAACGGGGCTCTCCGCTTCATCCATCCCCTGACTCCATACTAGCACCAACGGGCTGCTAAAGCGTTTCGCAGAAAACACCAAGGAACCTGTTTCTCACTCCAAGCACAAAGCGTGCGCAGCACGAGTCTTGGCACAGCAAAACACTTCCTTTGGCATGCCCTTTGCAGCCTCACTCCAAACGGGGCTCTCCGCTTCATCCATCCCCTGACTCCATACTAGCACCAACGGGCTGCTAAAGCGTTTCGCAGAAAACACCAAGGAACCTGTTTCTCACTCCAAGCACAAAGCGTGCGCAGCACGAGTCTTGGCACAGCAAAACACTTCCTTTGGCATGCCCTTTGCAGCCTCACTCCAAACGGGGCTCTCCGCTTCATCCATCCCCTGACTCCATACTAGCACCAACGGGCTGCTAAAGCGTTTCGCAGAAAACACCAAGGAACCTGTTTCTCACTCCAAGCACAAAGCGTGCGCAGCACGAGTCTTGGCACAGCAAAACACTTCCTTTGGCATGCCCTTTGCAGCCTCACTCCAAACGGGGCTCTCCGCTTCATCCATCCCCTGACTCCATACTAGCACCAACGGGCTGCTAAAGCGTTTCGCAGAAAACACCAAGGAACCTGTTTCTCACTCCAAGCACAAAGCGTGCGCAGCACGAGTCTTGGCACAGCAAAACACTTCCTTTGGCATGCCCTTTGCAGCCTCACTCCAAACGGGGCTCTCCGCTTCATCCATCCCCTGACTCCATACTAGCACCAACGGGCTGCTAAAGCGTTTCGCAGAAAACACCAAGGAACCTGTTTCTCACTCCAAGCACAAAGCGTGCGCAGCACGAGTCTTGGCACAGCAAAACACTTCCTTTGGCATGCCCTTTGCAGCCTCACTCCAAACGGGGCTCTCCGCTTCATCCATCCCCTGACTCCATACTAGCACCAACGGGCTGCTAAAGCGTTTCGCAGAAAACACCAAGGAACCTGTTTCTCACTCCAAGCACAAAGCGTGCGCAGCACGAGTCTTGGCACAGCAAAACACTTCCTTTGGCATGCCCTTTGCAGCCTCACTCCAAACGGGGCTCTCCGCTTCATCCATCCCCTGACTCCATACTAGCACCAACGGGCTGCTAAAGCGTTTCGCAGAAAACACCAAGGAACCTGTTTCTCACTCCAAGCACAAAGCGTGCGCAGCACGAGTCTTGGCACAGCAAAACACTTCCTTTGGCATGCCCTTTGCAGCCTCACTCCAAACGGGGCTCTCCGCTTCATCCATCCCCTGACTCCATACTAGCACCAACGGGCTGCTAAAGCGTTTCGCAGAAAACACCAAGGAACCTGTTTCTCACTCCAAGCACAAAGCGTGCGCAGCACGAGTCTTGGCACAGCAAAACACTTCCTTTGGCATGCCCTTTGCAGCCTCACTCCAAACGGGGCTCTCCGCTTCATCCATCCCCTGACTCCATACTAGCACCAACGGGCTGCTAAAGCGTTTCGCAGAAAACACCAAGGAACCTGTTTCTCACTCCAAGCACAAAGCGTGCGCAGCACGAGTCTTGGCACAGCAAAACACTTCCTTTGGCATGCCCTTTGCAGCCTCACTCCAAACGGGGCTCTCCGCTTCATCCATCCCCTGACTCCATACTAGCACCAACGGGCTGCTAAAGCGTTTCGCAGAAAACACCAAGGAACCTGTTTCTCACTCCAAGCACAAAGCGTGCGCAGCACGAGTCTTGGCACAGCAAAACACTTCCTTTGGCATGCCCTTTGCAGCCTCACTCCAAACGGGGCTCTCCGCTTCATCCATCCCCTGACTCCATACTAGCACCAACGGGCTGCTAAAGCGTTTCGCAGAAAACACCAAGGAACCTGTTTCTCACTCCAAGCACAAAGCGTGCGCAGCACGAGTCTTGGCACAGCAAAACACTTCCTTTGGCATGCCCTTTGCAGCCTCACTCCAAACGGGGCTCTCCGCTTCATCCATCCCCTGACTCCATACTAGCACCAACGGGCTGCTAAAGCGTTTCGCAGAAAACACCAAGGAACCTGTTTCTCACTCCAAGCACAAAGCGTGCGCAGCACGAGTCTTGGCACAGCAAAACACTTCCTTTGGCATGCCCTTTGCAGCCTCACTCCAAACGGGGCTCTCCGCTTCATCCATCCCCTGACTCCATACTAGCACCAACGGGCTGCTAAAGCGTTTCGCAGAAAACACCAAGGAACCTGTTTCTCACTCCAAGCACAAAGCGTGCGCAGCACGAGTCTTGGCACAGCAAAACACTTCCTTTGGCATGCCCTTTGCAGCCTCACTCCAAACGGGGCTCTCCGCTTCATCCATCCCCTGACTCCATACTAGCACCAACGGGCTGCTAAAGCGTTTCGCAGAAAACACCAAGGAACCTGTTTCTCACTCCAAGCACAAAGCGTGCGCAGCACGAGTCTTGGCACAGCAAAACACTTCCTTTGGCATGCCCTTTGCAGCCTCACTCCAAACGGGGCTCTCCGCTTCATCCATCCCCTGACTCCATACTAGCACCAACGGGCTGCTAAAGCGTTTCGCAGAAAACACCAAGGAACCTGTTTCTCACTCCAAGCACAAAGCGTGCGCAGCACGAGTCTTGGCACAGCAAAACACTTCCTTTGGCATGCCCTTTGCAGCCTCACTCCAAACGGGGCTCTCCGCTTCATCCATCCCCTGACTCCATACTAGCACCAACGGGCTGCTAAAGCGTTTCGCAGAAAACACCAAGGAACCTGTTTCTCACTCCAAGCACAAAGCGTGCGCAGCACGAGTCTTGGCACAGCAAAACACTTCCTTTGGCATGCCCTTTGCAGCCTCACTCCAAACGGGGCTCTCCGCTTCATCCATCCCCTGACTCCATACTAGCACCAACGGGCTGCTAAAGCGTTTCGCAGAAAACACCAAGGAACCTGTTTCTCACTCCAAGCACAAAGCGTGCGCAGCACGAGTCTTGGCACAGCAAAACACTTCCTTTGGCATGCCCTTTGCAGCCTCACTCCAAACGGGGCTCTCCGCTTCATCCATCCCCTGACTCCATACTAGCACCAACGGGCTGCTAAAGCGTTTCGCAGAAAACACCAAGGAACCTGTTTCTCACTCCAAGCACAAAGCGTGCGCAGCACGAGTCTTGGCACAGCAAAACACTTCCTTTGGCATGCCCTTTGCAGCCTCACTCCAAACGGGGCTCTCCGCTTCATCCATCCCCTGACTCCATACTAGCACCAACGGGCTGCTAAAGCGTTTCGCAGAAAACACCAAGGAACCTGTTTCTCACTCCAAGCACAAAGCGTGCGCAGCACGAGTCTTGGCACAGCAAAACACTTCCTTTGGCATGCCCTTTGCAGCCTCACTCCAAACGGGGCTCTCCGCTTCATCCATCCCCTGACTCCATACTAGCACCAACGGGCTGCTAAAGCGTTTCGCAGAAAACACCAAGGAACCTGTTTCTCACTCCAAGCACAAAGCGTGCGCAGCACGAGTCTTGGCACAGCAAAACACTTCCTTTGGCATGCCCTTTGCAGCCTCACTCCAAACGGGGCTCTCCGCTTCATCCATCCCCTGACTCCATACTAGCACCAACGGGCTGCTAAAGCGTTTCGCAGAAAACACCAAGGAACCTGTTTCTCACTCCAAGCACAAAGCGTGCGCAGCACGAGTCTTGGCACAGCAAAACACTTCCTTTGGCATGCCCTTTGCGCCTCACTCCAAACGGGGCTCTCCGCTTCATCCATCCCCTGACTCCATACTAGCACCAACGGGCTGCTAAAGCGTTTCGCAGAAAACACCAAGGAACCTGTTTCTCACTCCAAGCACAAAGCGTGCGCAGCACGAGTCTTGGCACAGCAAAACACTTCCTTTGGCATGCCCTTTGCAGCCTCACTCCAAACGGGGCTCTCCGCTTCATCCATCCCCTGACTCCATACTAGCACCAACGGGCTGCTAAAGCGTTTCGCAGAAAACACCAAGGAACCTGTTTCTCACTCCAAGCACAAAGCGTGCGCAGCACGAGTCTTGGCACAGCAAAACACTTCCTTTGGCATGCCCTTTGCAGCCTCACTCCAAACGGGGCTCTCCGCTTCATCCATCCCCTGACTCCATACTAGCACCAACGGGCTGCTAAAGCGTTTCGCAGAAAACACCAAGGAACCTGTTTCTCACTCCAAGCACAAAGCGTGCGCAGCACGAGTCTTGGCACAGCAAAACACTTCCTTTGGCATGCCCTTTGCAGCCTCACTCCAAACGGGGCTCTCCGCTTCATCCATCCCCTGACTCCATACTAGCACCAACGGGCTGCTAAAGCGTTTCGCAGAAAACACCAAGGAACCTGTTTCTCACTCCAAGCACAAAGCGTGCGCAGCACGAGTCTTGGCACAGCAAAACACTTCCTTTGGCATGCCCTTTGCAGCCTCACTCCAAACGGGGCTCTCCGCTTCATCCATCCCCTGACTCCATACTAGCACCAACGGGCTGCTAAAGTCGTTTCGCAGAAAACACCAAGGAACCTGTTTCTCACTCCAAGCACAAAGCGTGCGCAGCACGAGTCTTGGCACAGCAAAACACTTCCTTTGGCATGCCCTTTGCAGCCTCACTCCAAACGGGGCTCTCCGCTTCATCCATCCCCTGACTCCATACTAGCACCAACGGGCTGCTAAAGCGTTTCGCAGAAAACACCAAGGAACCTGTTTCTCACTCCAAGCACAAAGCGTGCGCAGCACGAGTCTTGGCACAGCAGAACACTTCCTTTGGCCTGCCCTTTGCAGCCTCACTCCAAACGGGGCTCTCCGCTTCATCCATCCCCTGACTCCATACTAGCACCAACGGGCTGCTAAAGCGTTTCGCAGAAAACACCAAGGAACCTGTTTCTCACTCCAAGCACAAAGCGTGCGCAGCACGAGTCTTGGCACAGCAAAACACTTCCTTTGGCATGCCCTTTGCAGCCTCACTCCAAACGGGGCTCTCCGCTTCATCCATCCCCTGACTCCATACTAGCACCAACGGGCTGCTAAAGCGTTTCGCAGAAAACACCAAGGAACCTGTTTCTCACTCCAAGCACAAAGCGTGCGCAGCACGAGTCTTGGCACAGCAAAACACTTCCTTTGGCATGCCCTTTGCAGCCTCACTCCAAACGGGGCTCTCCGCTTCATCCATCCCCTGACTCCATACTAGCACCAACGGGCTGCTAAAGCGTTTCGCAGAAAACACCAAGGAACCTGTTTCTCACTCCAAGCACAAAGCGTGCGCAGCACGAGTCTTGGCACAGCAAAACACTTCCTTTGGCATGCCCTTTGCAGCCTCACTCCAAACGGGGCTCTCCGCTTCATCCATCCCCTGACTCCATACTAGCACCAACGGGCTGCTAAAGCGTTTCGCAGAAAACACCAAGGAACCTGTTTCTCACTCCAAGCACAAAGCGTGCGCAGCACGAGTCTTGGCACAGCAAAACACTTCCTTTGGCATGCCCTTTGCAGCCTCACTCCAAACGGGGCTCTCCGCTTCATCCATCCCCTGACTCCATACTAGCACCAACGGGCTGCTAAAGCGTTTCGCAGAAAACACCAAGGAACCTGTTTCTCACTCCAAGCACAAAGCGTGCGCAGCACGAGTCTTGGCACAGCAAAACACTTCCTTTGGCATGCCCTTTGCAGCCTCACTCCAAACGGGGCTCTCCGCTTCATCCATCCCCTGACTCCATACTAGCACCAACGGGCTGCTAAAGCGTTTCGCAGAAAACACCAAGGAACCTGTTTCTCACTCCAAGCACAAAGCGTGCGCAGCACGAGTCTTGGCACAGCAAAACACTTCCTTTGGCATGCCCTTTGCAGCCTCACTCCAAACGGGGCTCTCCGCTTCATCCATCCCCTGACTCCATACTAGCACCAACGGGCTGCTAAAGCGTTTCGCAGAAAACACCAAGGAACCTGTTTCTCACTCCAAGCACAAAGCGTGCGCAGCACGAGTCTTGGCACAGCAAAACACTTCCTTTGGCATGCCCTTTGCAGCCTCACTCCAAACGGGGCTCTCCGCTTCATCCATCCCCTGACTCCATACTAGCACCAACGGGCTGCTAAAGCGTTTCGCAGAAAACACCAAGGAACCTGTTTCTCACTCCAAGCACAAAGCGTGCGCAGCACGAGTCTTGGCACAGCAAAACACTTCCTTTGGCATGCCCTTTGCAGCCTCACTCCAAACGGGGCTCTCCGCTTCATCCATCCCCTGACTCCATACTAGCACCAACGGGCTGCTAAAGCGTTTCGCAGAAAACACCAAGGAACCTGTTTCTCACTCCAAGCACAAAGCGTGCGCAGCACGAGTCTTGGCACAGCAAAACACTTCCTTTGGCATGCCCTTTGCAGCCTCACTCCAAACGGGGCTCTCCGCTTCATCCATCCCCTGACTCCATACTAGCACCAACGGGCTGCTAAAGCGTTTCGCAGAAAACACCAAGGAACCTGTTTCTCACTCCAAGCACAAAGCGTGCGCAGCACGAGTCTTGGCACAGCAAAACACTTCCTTTGGCATGCCCTTTGCAGCCTCACTCCAAACGGGGCTCTCCGCTTCATCCATCCCCTGACTCCATACTAGCACCAACGGGCTGCTAAAGCGTTTCGCAGAAAACACCAAGGAACCTGTTTCTCACTCCAAGCACAAAGCGTGCGCAGCACGAGTCTTGGCACAGCAAAACACTTCCTTTGGCATGCCCTTTGCAGCCTCACTCCAAACGGGGCTCTCCGCTTCATCCATCCCCTGACTCCATACTAGCACCAACGGGCTGCTAAAGCGTTTCGCAGAAAACACCAAGGAACCTGTTTCTCACTCCAAGCACAAAGCGTGCGCAGCACGAGTCTTGGCACAGCAAAACACTTCCTTTGGCATGCCCTTTGCAGCCTCACTCCAAACGGGGCTCTCCGCTTCATCCATCCCCTG
This sequence comes from Tinamus guttatus, assembly GCF_059628265.1. NCBI lineage: Eukaryota > Metazoa > Chordata > Aves > Tinamiformes > Tinamidae > Tinamus > Tinamus guttatus. Next base: position 90,631 of record NW_028289970.1, read on the forward strand.
ACTCCATACTAGCACCAACGGGCTGCTAAAGCGTTTCGCAGAAAACACCAAGGAACCTGTTTCTCACTCCAAGCACAAAGCGTGCGCAGCACGAGTCTTGGCACAGCAAAACACTTCCTTTGGCATGCCCTTTGCAGCCTCACTCCAAACGGGGCTCTCCGCTTCATCCATCCCCTGACTCCATACTAGCACCAACGGGCTGCTAAAGCGTTTCGCAGAAAACACCAAGGAACCTGTTTCTCACTCCAAGCACAAAGCGTGCGCAGCACGAGTCTTGGCACAGCAAAACACTTCCTTTGGCATGCCCTTTGCAGCCTCACTCCAAACGGGGCTCTCCGCTTCATCCATCCCCTGACTCCATACTAGCACCAACGGGCTGCTAAAGCGTTTCGCAGAAAACACCAAGGAACCTGTTTCTCACTCCAAGCACAAAGCGTGCGCAGCACGAGTCTTGGCACAGCAAAACACTTCCTTTGGCATGCCCTTTGCAGCCTCACTCCAAACGGGGCTCTCCGCTTCATCCATCCCCTGACTCCATACTAGCACCAACGGGCTGCTAAAGCGTTTCGCAGAAAACACCAAGGAACCTGTTTCTCACTCCAAGCACAAAGCGTGCGCAGCACGAGTCTTGGCACAGCAAAACACTTCCTTTGGCATGCCCTTTGCAGCCTCACTCCAAACGGGGCTCTCCGCTTCATCCATCCCCTGACTCCATACTAGCACCAACGGGCTGCTAAAGCGTTTCGCAGAAAACACCAAGGAACCTGTTTCTCACTCCAAGCACAAAGCGTGCGCAGCACGAGTCTTGGCACAGCAAAACACTTCCTTTGGCATGCCCTTTGCAGCCTCACTCCAAACGGGGCTCTCCGCTTCATCCATCCCCTGACTCCATACTAGCACCAACGGGCTGCTAAAGCGTTTCGCAGAAAACACCAAGGAACCTGTTTCTCACTCCAAGCACAAAGCGTGCGCAGCACGAGTCTTGGCACAGCAAAACACTTCCTTTGGCATGCCCTTTGCAGCCTCACTCCAAACGGGGCTCTCCGCTTCATCCATCCCCTGACTCCATACTAGCACCAACGGGCTGCTAAAGCGTTTCGCAGAAAACACCAAGGAACCTGTTTCTCACTCCAAGCACAAAGCGTGCGCAGCACGAGTCTTGGCACAGCAAAACACTTCCTTTGGCATGCCCTTTGCAGCCTCACTCCAAACGGGGCTCTCCGCTTCATCCATCCCCTGACTCCATACTAGCACCAACGGGCTGCTAAAGCGTTTCGCAGAAAACACCAAGGAACCTGTTTCTCACTCCAAGCACAAAGCGTGCGCAGCACGAGTCTTGGCACAGCAAAACACTTCCTTTGGCATGCCCTTTGCAGCCTCACTCCAAACGGGGCTCTCCGCTTCATCCATCCCCTGACTCCATACTAGCACCAACGGGCTGCTAAAGCGTTTCGCAGAAAACACCAAGGAACCTGTTTCTCACTCCAAGCACAAAGCGTGCGCAGCACGAGTCTTGGCACAGCAAAACACTTCCTTTGGCATGCCCTTTGCAGCCTCACTCCAAACGGGGCTCTCCGCTTCATCCATCCCCTGACTCCATACTAGCACCAACGGGCTGCTAAAGCGTTTCGCAGAAAACACCAAGGAACCTGTTTCTCACTCCAAGCACAAAGCGTGCGCAGCACGAGTCTTGGCACAGCAAAACACTTCCTTTGGCATGCCCTTTGCAGCCTCACTCCAAACGGGGCTCTCCGCTTCATCCATCCCCTGACTCCATACTAGCACCAACGGGCTGCTAAAGCGTTTCGCAGAAAACACCAAGGAACCTGTTTCTCACTCCAAGCACAAAGCGTGCGCAGCACGAGTCTTGGCACAGCAAAACACTTCCTTTGGCATGCCCTTTGCAGCCTCACTCCAAACGGGGCTCTCCGCTTCATCCATCCCCTGACTCCATACTAGCACCAACGGGCTGCTAAAGCGTTTCGCAGAAAACACCAAGGAACCTGTTTCTCACTCCAAGCACAAAGCGTGCGCAGCACGAGTCTTGGCACAGCAAAACACTTCCTTTGGCATGCCCTTTGCAGCCTCACTCCAAACGGGGCTCTCCGCTTCATCCATCCCCTGACTCCATACTAGCACCAACGGGCTGCTAAAGCGTTTCGCAGAAAACACCAAGGAACCTGTTTCTCACTCCAAGCACAAAGCGTGCGCAGCACGAGTCTTGGCACAGCAAAACACTTCCTTTGGCATGCCCTTTGCAGCCTCACTCCAAACGGGGCTCTCCGCTTCATCCATCCCCTGACTCCATACTAGCACCAACGGGCTGCTAAAGCGTTTCGCAGAAAACACCAAGGAACCTGTTTCTCACTCCAAGCACAAAGCGTGCGCAGCACGAGTCTTGGCACAGCAAAACACTTCCTTTGGCATGCCCTTTGCAGCCTCACTCCAAACGGGGCTCTCCGCTTCATCCATCCCCTGACTCCATACTAGCACCAACGGGCTGCTAAAGCGTTTCGCAGAAAACACCAAGGAACCTGTTTCTCACTCCAAGCACAAAGCGTGCGCAGCACGAGTCTTGGCACAGCAAAACACTTCCTTTGGCATGCCCTTTGCAGCCTCACTCCAAACGGGGCTCTCCGCTTCATCCATCCCCTGACTCCATACTAGCACCAACGGGCTGCTAAAGCGTTTCGCAGAAAACACCAAGGAACCTGTTTCTCACTCCAAGCACAAAGCGTGCGCAGCACGAGTCTTGGCACAGCAAAACACTTCCTTTGGCATGCCCTTTGCAGCCTCACTCCAAACGGGGCTCTCCGCTTCATCCATCCCCTGACTCCATACTAGCACCAACGGGCTGCTAAAGCGTTTCGCAGAAAACACCAAGGAACCTGTTTCTCACTCCAAGCACAAAGCGTGCGCAGCACGAGTCTTGGCACAGCAAAACACTTCCTTTGGCATGCCCTTTGCAGCCTCACTCCAAACGGGGCTCTCCGCTTCATCCATCCCCTGACTCCATACTAGCACCAACGGGCTGCTAAAGCGTTTCGCAGAAAACACCAAGGAACCTGTTTCTCACTCCAAGCACAAAGCGTGCGCAGCACGAGTCTTGGCACAGCAAAACACTTCCTTTGGCATGCCCTTTGCAGCCTCACTCCAAACGGGGCTCTCCGCTTCATCCATCCCCTGACTCCATACTAGCACCAACGGGCTGCTAAAGCGTTTCGCAGAAAACACCAAGGAACCTGTTTCTCACTCCAAGCACAAAGCGTGCGCAGCACGAGTCTTGGCACAGCAAAACACTTCCTTTGGCATGCCCTTTGCAGCCTCACTCCAAACGGGGCTCTCCGCTTCATCCATCCCCTGACTCCATACTAGCACCAACGGGCTGCTAAAGCGTTTCGCAGAAAACACCAAGGAACCTGTTTCTCACTCCAAGCACAAAGCGTGCGCAGCACGAGTCTTGGCACAGCAAAACACTTCCTTTGGCATGCCCTTTGCAGCCTCACTCCAAACGGGGCTCTCCGCTTCATCCATCCCCTGACTCCATACTAGCACCAACGGGCTGCTAAAGCGTTTCGCAGAAAACACCAAGGAACCTGTTTCTCACTCCAAGCACAAAGCGTGCGCAGCACGAGTCTTGGCACAGCAAAACACTTCCTTTGGCATGCCCTTTGCAGCCTCACTCCAAACGGGGCTCTCCGCTTCATCCATCCCCTGACTCCATACTAGCACCAACGGGCTGCTAAAGCGTTTCGCAGAAAACACCAAGGAACCTGTTTCTCACTCCAAGCACAAAGCGTGCGCAGCACGAGTCTTGGCACAGCAAAACACTTCCTTTGGCATGCCCTTTGCAGCCTCACTCCAAACGGGGCTCTCCGCTTCATCCATCCCCTGACTCCATACTAGCACCAACGGGCTGCTAAAGCGTTTCGCAGAAAACACCAAGGAACCTGTTTCTCACTCCAAGCACAAAGCGTGCGCAGCACGAGTCTTGGCACAGCAAAACACTTCCTTTGGCATGCCCTTTGCAGCCTCACTCCAAACGGGGCTCTCCGCTTCATCCATCCCCTGACTCCATACTAGCACCAACGGGCTGCTAAAGCGTTTCGCAGAAAACACCAAGGAACCTGTTTCTCACTCCAAGCACAAAGCGTGCGCAGCACGAGTCTTGGCACAGCAAAACACTTCCTTTGGCATGCCCTTTGCAGCCTCACTCCAAACGGGGCTCTCCGCTTCATCCATCCCCTGACTCCATACTAGCACCAACGGGCTGCTAAAGCGTTTCGCAGAAAACACCAAGGAACCTGTTTCTCACTCCAAGCACAAAGCGTGCGCAGCACGAGTCTTGGCACAGCAAAACACTTCCTTTGGCATGCCCTTTGCAGCCTCACTCCAAACGGGGCTCTCCGCTTCATCCATCCCCTGACTCCATACTAGCACCAACGGGCTGCTAAAGCGTTTCGCAGAAAACACCAAGGAACCTGTTTCTCACTCCAAGCACAAAGCGTGCGCAGCACGAGTCTTGGCACAGCAAAACACTTCCTTTGGCATGCCCTTTGCAGCCTCACTCCAAACGGGGCTCTCCGCTTCATCCATCCCCTGACTCCATACTAGCACCAACGGGCTGCTAAAGCGTTTCGCAGAAAACACCAAGGAACCTGTTTCTCACTCCAAGCACAAAGCGTGCGCAGCACGAGTCTTGGCACAGCAAAACACTTCCTTTGGCATGCCCTTTGCAGCCTCACTCCAAACGGGGCTCTCCGCTTCATCCATCCCCTGACTCCATACTAGCACCAACGGGCTGCTAAAGCGTTTCGCAGAAAACACCAAGGAACCTGTTTCTCACTCCAAGCACAAAGCGTGCGCAGCACGAGTCTTGGCACAGCAAAACACTTCCTTTGGCATGCCCTTTGCAGCCTCACTCCAAACGGGGCTCTCCGCTTCATCCATCCCCTGACTCCATACTAGCACCAACGGGCTGCTAAAGCGTTTCGCAGAAAACACCAAGGAACCTGTTTCTCACTCCAAGCACAAAGCGTGCGCAGCACGAGTCTTGGCACAGCAAAACACTTCCTTTGGCATGCCCTTTGCAGCCTCACTCCAAACGGGGCTCTCCGCTTCATCCATCCCCTGACTCCATACTAGCACCAACGGGCTGCTAAAGCGTTTCGCAGAAAACACCAAGGAACCTGTTTCTCACTCCAAGCACAAAGCGTGCGCAGCACGAGTCTTGGCACAGCAAAACACTTCCTTTGGCATGCCCTTTGCAGCCTCACTCCAAACGGGGCTCTCCGCTTCATCCATCCCCTGACTCCATACTAGCACCAACGGGCTGCTAAAGCGTTTCGCAGAAAACACCAAGGAACCTGTTTCTCACTCCAAGCACAAAGCGTGCGCAGCACGAGTCTTGGCACAGCAAAACACTTCCTTTGGCATGCCCTTTGCAGCCTCACTCCAAACGGGGCTCTCCGCTTCATCCATCCCCTGACTCCATACTAGCACCAACGGGCTGCTAAAGCGTTTCGCAGAAAACACCAAGGAACCTGTTTCTCACTCCAAGCACAAAGCGTGCGCAGCACGAGTCTTGGCACAGCAAAACACTTCCTTTGGCATGCCCTTTGCAGCCTCACTCCAAACGGGGCTCTCCGCTTCATCCATCCCCTGACTCCATACTAGCACCAACGGGCTGCTAAAGCGTTTCGCAGAAAACACCAAGGAACCTGTTTCTCACTCCAAGCACAAAGCGTGCGCAGCACGAGTCTTGGCACAGCAAAACACTTCCTTTGGCATGCCCTTTGCAGCCTCACTCCAAACGGGGCTCTCCGCTTCATCCATCCCCTGACTCCATACTAGCACCAACGGGCTGCTAAAGCGTTTCGCAGAAAACACCAAGGAACCTGTTTCTCACTCCAAGCACAAAGCGTGCGCAGCACGAGTCTTGGCACAGCAAAACACTTCCTTTGGCATGCCCTTTGCAGCCTCACTCCAAACGGGGCTCTCCGCTTCATCCATCCCCTGACTCCATACTAGCACCAACGGGCTGCTAAAGCGTTTCGCAGAAAACACCAAGGAACCTGTTTCTCACTCCAAGCACAAAGCGTGCGCAGCACGAGTCTTGGCACAGCAAAACACTTCCTTTGGCATGCCCTTTGCAGCCTCACTCCAAACGGGGCTCTCCGCTTCATCCATCCCCTGACTCCATACTAGCACCAACGGGCTGCTAAAGCGTTTCGCAGAAAACACCAAGGAACCTGTTTCTCACTCCAAGCACAAAGCGTGCGCAGCACGAGTCTTGGCACAGCAAAACACTTCCTTTGGCATGCCCTTTGCAGCCTCACTCCAAACGGGGCTCTCCGCTTCATCCATCCCCTGACTCCATACTAGCACCAACGGGCTGCTAAAGCGTTTCGCAGAAAACACCAAGGAACCTGTTTCTCACTCCAAGCACAAAGCGTGCGCAGCACGAGTCTTGGCACAGCAAAACACTTCCTTTGGCATGCCCTTTGCAGCCTCACTCCAAACGGGGCTCTCCGCTTCATCCATCCCCTGACTCCATACTAGCACCAACGGGCTGCTAAAGCGTTTCGCAGAAAACACCAAGGAACCTGTTTCTCACTCCAAGCACAAAGCGTGCGCAGCACGAGTCTTGGCACAGCAAAACACTTCCTTTGGCATGCCCTTTGCAGCCTCACTCCAAACGGGGCTCTCCGCTTCATCCATCCCCTGACTCCATACTAGCACCAACGGGCTGCTAAAGCGTTTCGCAGAAAACACCAAGGAACCTGTTTCTCACTCCAAGCACAAAGCGTGCGCAGCACGAGTCTTGGCACAGCAAAACACTTCCTTTGGCATGCCCTTTGCAGCCTCACTCCAAACGGGGCTCTCCGCTTCATCCATCCCCTGACTCCATACTAGCACCAACGGGCTGCTAAAGCGTTTCGCAGAAAACACCAAGGAACCTGTTTCTCACTCCAAGCACAAAGCGTGCGCAGCACGAGTCTTGGCACAGCAAAACACTTCCTTTGGCATGCCCTTTGCAGCCTCACTCCAAACGGGGCTCTCCGCTTCATCCATCCCCTGACTCCATACTAGCACCAACGGGCTGCTAAAGCGTTTCGCAGAAAACACCAAGGAACCTGTTTCTCACTCCAAGCACAAAGCGTGCGCAGCACGAGTCTTGGCACAGCAAAACACTTCCTTTGGCATGCCCTTTGCAGCCTCACTCCAAACGGGGCTCTCCGCTTCATCCATCCCCTGACTCCATACTAGCACCAACGGGCTGCTAAAGCGTTTCGCAGAAAACACCAAGGAACCTGTTTCTCACTCCAAGCACAAAGCGTGCGCAGCACGAGTCTTGGCACAGCAAAACACTTCCTTTGGCATGCCCTTTGCAGCCTCACTCCAAACGGGGCTCTCCGCTTCATCCATCCCCTGACTCCATACTAGCACCAACGGGCTGCTAAAGCGTTTCGCAGAAAACACCAAGGAACCTGTTTCTCACTCCAAGCACAAAGCGTGCGCAGCACGAGTCTTGGCACAGCAAAACACTTCCTTTGGCATGCCCTTTGCAGCCTCACTCCAAACGGGGCTCTCCGCTTCATCCATCCCCTGACTCCATACTAGCACCAACGGGCTGCTAAAGCGTTTCGCAGAAAACACCAAGGAACCTGTTTCTCACTCCAAGCACAAAGCGTGCGCAGCACGAGTCTTGGCACAGCAAAACACTTCCTTTGGCATGCCCTTTGCAGCCTCACTCCAAACGGGGCTCTCCGCTTCATCCATCCCCTGACTCCATACTAGCACCAACGGGCTGCTAAAGCGTTTCGCAGAAAACACCAAGGAACCTGTTTCTCACTCCAAGCACAAAGCGTGCGCAGCACGAGTCTTGGCACAGCAAAACACTTCCTTTGGCATGCCCTTTGCAGCCTCACTCCAAACGGGGCTCTCCGCTTCATCCATCCCCTGACTCCATACTAGCACCAACGGGCTGCTAAAGCGTTTCGCAGAAAACACCAAGGAACCTGTTTCTCACTCCAAGCACAAAGCGTGCGCAGCACGAGTCTTGGCACAGCAAAACACTTCCTTTGGCATGCCCTTTGCAGCCTCACTCCAAACGGGGCTCTCCGCTTCATCCATCCCCTGACTCCATACTAGCACCAACGGGCTGCTAAAGCGTTTCGCAGAAAACACCAAGGAACCTGTTTCTCACTCCAAGCACAAAGCGTGCGCAGCACGAGTCTTGGCACAGCAAAACACTTCCTTTGGCATGCCCTTTGCAGCCTCACTCCAAACGGGGCTCTCCGCTTCATCCATCCCCTGACTCCATACTAGCACCAACGGGCTGCTAAAGCGTTTCGCAGAAAACACCAAGGAACCTGTTTCTCACTCCAAGCACAAAGCGTGCGCAGCACGAGTCTTGGCACAGCAAAACACTTCCTTTGGCATGCCCTTTGCAGCCTCACTCCAAACGGGGCTCTCCGCTTCATCCATCCCCTGACTCCATACTAGCACCAACGGGCTGCTAAAGCGTTTCGCAGAAAACACCAAGGAACCTGTTTCTCACTCCAAGCACAAAGCGTGCGCAGCACGAGTCTTGGCACAGCAAAACACTTCCTTTGGCATGCCCTTTGCAGCCTCACTCCAAACGGGGCTCTCCGCTTCATCCATCCCCTGACTCCATACTAGCACCAACGGGCTGCTAAAGCGTTTCGCAGAAAACACCAAGGAACCTGTTTCTCACTCCAAGCACAAAGCGTGCGCAGCACGAGTCTTGGCACAGCAAAACACTTCCTTTGGCATGCCCTTTGCAGCCTCACTCCAAACGGGGCTCTCCGCTTCATCCATCCCCTGACTCCATACTAGCACCAACGGGCTGCTAAAGCGTTTCGCAGAAAACACCAAGGAACCTGTTTCTCACTCCAAGCACAAAGCGTGCGCAGCACGAGTCTTGGCACAGCAAAACACTTCCTTTGGCATGCCCTTTGCAGCCTCACTCCAAACGGGGCTCTCCGCTTCATCCATCCCCTGACTCCATACTAGCACCAACGGGCTGCTAAAGCGTTTCGCAGAAAACACCAAGGAACCTGTTTCTCACTCCAAGCACAAAGCGTGCGCAGCACGAGTCTTGGCACAGCAAAACACTTCCTTTGGCATGCCCTTTGCAGCCTCACTCCAAACGGGGCTCTCCGCTTCATCCATCCCCTGACTCCATACTAGCACCAACGGGCTGCTAAAGCGTTTCGCAGAAAACACCAAGGAACCTGTTTCTCACTCCAAGCACAAAGCGTGCGCAGCACGAGTCTTGGCACAGCAAAACACTTCCTTTGGCATGCCCTTTGCAGCCTCACTCCAAACGGGGCTCTCCGCTTCATCCATCCCCTGACTCCATACTAGCACCAACGGGCTGCTAAAGCGTTTCGCAGAAAACACCAAGGAACCTGTTTCTCACTCCAAGCACAAAGCGTGCGCAGCACGAGTCTTGGCACAGCAAAACACTTCCTTTGGCATGCCCTTTGCAGCCTCACTCCAAACGGGGCTCTCCGCTTCATCCATCCCCTGACTCCATACTAGCACCAACGGGCTGCTAAAGCGTTTCGCAGAAAACACCAAGGAACCTGTTTCTCACTCCAAGCACAAAGCGTGCGCAGCACGAGTCTTGGCACAGCAAAACACTTCCTTTGGCATGCCCTTTGCAGCCTCACTCCAAACGGGGCTCTCCGCTTCATCCATCCCCTGACTCCATACTAGCACCAACGGGCTGCTAAAGCGTTTCGCAGAAAACACCAAGGAACCTGTTTCTCACTCCAAGCACAAAGCGTGCGCAGCACGAGTCTTGGCACAGCAAAACACTTCCTTTGGCATGCCCTTTGCAGCCTCACTCCAAACGGGGCTCTCCGCTTCATCCATCCCCTGACTCCATACTAGCACCAACGGGCTGCTAAAGCGTTTCGCAGAAAACACCAAGGAACCTGTTTCTCACTCCAAGCACAAAGCGTGCGCAGCACGAGTCTTGGCACAGCAAAACACTTCCTTTGGCATGCCCTTTGCAGCCTCACTCCAAACGGGGCTCTCCGCTTCATCCATCCCCTGACTCCATACTAGCACCAACGGGCTGCTAAAGCGTTTCGCAGAAAACACCAAGGAACCTGTTTCTCACTCCAAGCACAAAGCGTGCGCAGCACGAGTCTTGGCACAGCAAAACACTTCCTTTGGCATGCCCTTTGCAGCCTCACTCCAAACGGGGCTCTCCGCTTCATCCATCCCCTGACTCCATACTAGCACCAACGGGCTGCTAAAGCGTTTCGCAGAAAACACCAAGGAACCTGTTTCTCACTCCAAGCACAAAGCGTGCGCAGCACGAGTCTTGGCACAGCAAAACACTTCCTTTGGCATGCCCTTTGCAGCCTCACTCCAAACGGGGCTCTCCGCTTCATCCATCCCCTGACTCCATACTAGCACCAACGGGCTGCTAAAGCGTTTCGCAGAAAACACCAAGGAACCTGTTTCTCACTCCAAGCACAAAGCGTGCGCAGCACGAGTCTTGGCACAGCAAAACACTTCCTTTGGCATGCCCTTTGCAGCCTCACTCCAAACGGGGCTCTCCGCTTCATCCATCCCCTGACTCCATACTAGCACCAACGGGCTGCTAAAGCGTTTCGCAGAAAACACCAAGGAACCTGTTTCTCACTCCAAGCACAAAGCGTGCGCAGCACGAGTCTTGGCACAGCAAAACACTTCCTTTGGCATGCCCTTTGCAGCCTCACTCCAAACGGGGCTCTCCGCTTCATCCATCCCCTGACTCCATACTAGCACCAACGGGCTGCTAAAGCGTTTCGCAGAAAACACCAAGGAACCTGTTTCTCACTCCAAGCACAAAGCGTGCGCAGCACGAGTCTTGGCACAGCAAAACACTTCCTTTGGCATGCCCTTTGCAGCCTCACTCCAAACGGGGCTCTCCGCTTCATCCATCCCCTGACTCCATACTAGCACCAACGGGCTGCTAAAGCGTTTCGCAGAAAACACCAAGGAACCTGTTTCTCACTCCAAGCACAAAGCGTGCGCAGCACGAGTCTTGGCACAGCAAAACACTTCCTTTGGCATGCCCTTTGCAGCCTCACTCCAAACGGGGCTCTCCGCTTCATCCATCCCCTGACTCCATACTAGCACCAACGGGCTGCTAAAGCGTTTCGCAGAAAACACCAAGGAACCTGTTTCTCACTCCAAGCACAAAGCGTGCGCAGCACGAGTCTTGGCACAGCAAAACACTTCCTTTGGCATGCCCTTTGCAGCCTCACTCCAAACGGGGCTCTCCGCTTCATCCATCCCCTGACTCCATACTAGCACCAACGGGCTGCTAAAGCGTTTCGCAGAAAACACCAAGGAACCTGTTTCTCACTCCAAGCACAAAGCGTGCGCAGCACGAGTCTTGGCACAGCAAAACACTTCCTTTGGCATGCCCTTTGCAGCCTCACTCCAAACGGGGCTCTCCGCTTCATCCATCCCCTGACTCCATACTAGCACCAACGGGCTGCTAAAGCGTTTCGCAGAAAACACCAAGGAACCTGTTTCTCACTCCAAGCACAAAGCGTGCGCAGCACGAGTCTTGGCACAGCAAAACACTTCCTTTGGCATGCCCTTTGCAGCCTCACTCCAAACGGGGCTCTCCGCTTCATCCATCCCCTGACTCCATACTAGCACCAACGGGCTGCTAAAGCGTTTCGCAGAAAACACCAAGGAACCTGTTTCTCACTCCAAGCACAAAGCGTGCGCAGCACGAGTCTTGGCACAGCAAAACACTTCCTTTGGCATGCCCTTTGCAGCCTCACTCCAAACGGGGCTCTCCGCTTCATCCATCCCCTGACTCCATACTAGCACCAACGGGCTGCTAAAGCGTTTCGCAGAAAACACCAAGGAACCTGTTTCTCACTCCAAGCACAAAGCGTGCGCAGCACGAGTCTTGGCACAGCAAAACACTTCCTTTGGCATGCCCTTTGCAGCCTCACTCCAAACGGGGCTCTCCGCTTCATCCATCCCCTGACTCCATACTAGCACCAACGGGCTGCTAAAGCGTTTCGCAGAAAACACCAAGGAACCTGTTTCTCACTCCAAGCACAAAGCGTGCGCAGCACGAGTCTTGGCACAGCAAAACACTTCCTTTGGCATGCCCTTTGCAGCCTCACTCCAAACGGGGCTCTCCGCTTCATCCATCCCCTGACTCCATACTAGCACCAACGGGCTGCTAAAGCGTTTCGCAGAAAACACCAAGGAACCTGTTTCTCACTCCAAGCACAAAGCGTGCGCAGCACGAGTCTTGGCACAGCAAAACACTTCCTTTGGCATGCCCTTTGCAGCCTCACTCCAAACGGGGCTCTCCGCTTCATCCATCCCCTGACTCCATACTAGCACCAACGGGCTGCTAAAGCGTTTCGCAGAAAACACCAAGGAACCTGTTTCTCACTCCAAGCACAAAGCGTGCGCAGCACGAGTCTTGGCACAGCAAAACACTTCCTTTGGCATGCCCTTTGCAGCCTCACTCCAAACGGGGCTCTCCGCTTCATCCATCCCCTGACTCCATACTAGCACCAACGGGCTGCTAAAGCGTTTCGCAGAAAACACCAAGGAACCTGTTTCTCACTCCAAGCACAAAGCGTGCGCAGCACGAGTCTTGGCACAGCAAAACACTTCCTTTGGCATGCCCTTTGCAGCCTCACTCCAAACGGGGCTCTCCGCTTCATCCATCCCCTGACTCCATACTAGCACCAACGGGCTGCTAAAGCGTTTCGCAGAAAACACCAAGGAACCTGTTTCTCACTCCAAGCACAAAGCGTGCGCAGCACGAGTCTTGGCACAGCAAAACACTTCCTTTGGCATGCCCTTTGCAGCCTCACTCCAAACGGGGCTCTCCGCTTCATCCATCCCCTGACTCCATACTAGCACCAACGGGCTGCTAAAGCGTTTCGCAGAAAACACCAAGGAACCTGTTTCTCACTCCAAGCACAAAGCGTGCGCAGCACGAGTCTTGGCACAGCAAAACACTTCCTTTGGCATGCCCTTTGCAGCCTCACTCCAAACGGGGCTCTCCGCTTCATCCATCCCCTGACTCCATACTAGCACCAACGGGCTGCTAAAGCGTTTCGCAGAAAACACCAAGGAACCTGTTTCTCACTCCAAGCACAAAGCGTGCGCAGCACGAGTCTTGGCACAGCAAAACACTTCCTTTGGCATGCCCTTTGCAGCCTCACTCCAAACGGGGCTCTCCGCTTCATCCATCCCCTGACTCCATACTAGCACCAACGGGCTGCTAAAGCGTTTCGCAGAAAACACCAAGGAACCTGTTTCTCACTCCAAGCACAAAGCGTGCGCAGCACGAGTCTTGGCACAGCAAAACACTTCCTTTGGCATGCCCTTTGCAGCCTCACTCCAAACGGGGCTCTCCGCTTCATCCATCCCCTGACTCCATACTAGCACCAACGGGCTGCTAAAGCGTTTCGCAGAAAACACCAAGGAACCTGTTTCTCACTCCAAGCACAAAGCGTGCGCAGCACGAGTCTTGGCACAGCAAAACACTTCCTTTGGCATGCCCTTTGCAGCCTCACTCCAAACGGGGCTCTCCGCTTCATCCATCCCCTGACTCCATACTAGCACCAACGGGCTGCTAAAGCGTTTCGCAGAAAACACCAAGGAACCTGTTTCTCACTCCAAGCACAAAGCGTGCGCAGCACGAGTCTTGGCACAGCAAAACACTTCCTTTGGCATGCCCTTTGCAGCCTCACTCCAAACGGGGCTCTCCGCTTCATCCATCCCCTGACTCCATACTAGCACCAACGGGCTGCTAAAGCGTTTCGCAGAAAACACCAAGGAACCTGTTTCTCACTCCAAGCACAAAGCGTGCGCAGCACGAGTCTTGGCACAGCAAAACACTTCCTTTGGCATGCCCTTTGCAGCCTCACTCCAAACGGGGCTCTCCGCTTCATCCATCCCCTGACTCCATACTAGCACCAACGGGCTGCTAAAGCGTTTCGCAGAAAACACCAAGGAACCTGTTTCTCACTCCAAGCACAAAGCGTGCGCAGCACGAGTCTTGGCACAGCAAAACACTTCCTTTGGCATGCCCTTTGCAGCCTCACTCCAAACGGGGCTCTCCGCTTCATCCATCCCCTGACTCCATACTAGCACCAACGGGCTGCTAAAGCGTTTCGCAGAAAACACCAAGGAACCTGTTTCTCACTCCAAGCACAAAGCGTGCGCAGCACGAGTCTTGGCACAGCAAAACACTTCCTTTGGCATGCCCTTTGCAGCCTCACTCCAAACGGGGCTCTCCGCTTCATCCATCCCCTGACTCCATACTAGCACCAACGGGCTGCTAAAGCGTTTCGCAGAAAACACCAAGGAACCTGTTTCTCACTCCAAGCACAAAGCGTGCGCAGCACGAGTCTTGGCACAGCAAAACACTTCCTTTGGCATGCCCTTTGCAGCCTCACTCCAAACGGGGCTCTCCGCTTCATCCATCCCCTGACTCCATACTAGCACCAACGGGCTGCTAAAGCGTTTCGCAGAAAACACCAAGGAACCTGTTTCTCACTCCAAGCACAAAGCGTGCGCAGCACGAGTCTTGGCACAGCAAAACACTTCCTTTGGCATGCCCTTTGCAGCCTCACTCCAAACGGGGCTCTCCGCTTCATCCATCCCCTGACTCCATACTAGCACCAACGGGCTGCTAAAGCGTTTCGCAGAAAACACCAAGGAACCTGTTTCTCACTCCAAGCACAAAGCGTGCGCAGCACGAGTCTTGGCACAGCAAAACACTTCCTTTGGCATGCCCTTTGCAGCCTCACTCCAAACGGGGCTCTCCGCTTCATCCATCCCCTGACTCCATACTAGCACCAACGGGCTGCTAAAGCGTTTCGCAGAAAACACCAAGGAACCTGTTTCTCACTCCAAGCACAAAGCGTGCGCAGCACGAGTCTTGGCACAGCAAAACACTTCCTTTGGCATGCCCTTTGCAGCCTCACTCCAAACGGGGCTCTCCGCTTCATCCATCCCCTGACTCCATACTAGCACCAACGGGCTGCTAAAGCGTTTCGCAGAAAACACCAAGGAACCTGTTTCTCACTCCAAGCACAAAGCGTGCGCAGCACGAGTCTTGGCACAGCAAAACACTTCCTTTGGCATGCCCTTTGCAGCCTCACTCCAAACGGGGCTCTCCGCTTCATCCATCCCCTGACTCCATACTAGCACCAACGGGCTGCTAAAGCGTTTCGCAGAAAACACCAAGGAACCTGTTTCTCACTCCAAGCACAAAGCGTGCGCAGCACGAGTCTTGGCACAGCAAAACACTTCCTTTGGCATGCCCTTTGCAGCCTCACTCCAAACGGGGCTCTCCGCTTCATCCATCCCCTGACTCCATACTAGCACCAACGGGCTGCTAAAGCGTTTCGCAGAAAACACCAAGGAACCTGTTTCTCACTCCAAGCACAAAGCGTGCGCAGCACGAGTCTTGGCACAGCAAAACACTTCCTTTGGCATGCCCTTTGCAGCCTCACTCCAAACGGGGCTCTCCGCTTCATCCATCCCCTGACTCCATACTAGCACCAACGGGCTGCTAAAGCGTTTCGCAGAAAACACCAAGGAACCTGTTTCTCACTCCAAGCACAAAGCGTGCGCAGCACGAGTCTTGGCACAGCAAAACACTTCCTTTGGCATGCCCTTTGCAGCCTCACTCCAAACGGGGCTCTCCGCTTCATCCATCCCCTGACTCCATACTAGCACCAACGGGCTGCTAAAGCGTTTCGCAGAAAACACCAAGGAACCTGTTTCTCACTCCAAGCACAAAGCGTGCGCAGCACGAGTCTTGGCACAGCAAAACACTTCCTTTGGCATGCCCTTTGCAGCCTCACTCCAAACGGGGCTCTCCGCTTCATCCATCCCCTGACTCCATACTAGCACCAACGGGCTGCTAAAGCGTTTCGCAGAAAACACCAAGGAACCTGTTTCTCACTCCAAGCACAAAGCGTGCGCAGCACGAGTCTTGGCACAGCAAAACACTTCCTTTGGCATGCCCTTTGCAGCCTCACTCCAAACGGGGCTCTCCGCTTCATCCATCCCCTGACTCCATACTAGCACCAACGGGCTGCTAAAGCGTTTCGCAGAAAACACCAAGGAACCTGTTTCTCACTCCAAGCACAAAGCGTGCGCAGCACGAGTCTTGGCACAGCAAAACACTTCCTTTGGCATGCCCTTTGCAGCCTCACTCCAAACGGGGCTCTCCGCTTCATCCATCCCCTGACTCCATACTAGCACCAACGGGCTGCTAAAGCGTTTCGCAGAAAACACCAAGGAACCTGTTTCTCACTCCAAGCACAAAGCGTGCGCAGCACGAGTCTTGGCACAGCAAAACACTTCCTTTGGCATGCCCTTTGCAGCCTCACTCCAAACGGGGCTCTCCGCTTCATCCATCCCCTGACTCCATACTAGCACCAACGGGCTGCTAAAGCGTTTCGCAGAAAACACCAAGGAACCTGTTTCTCACTCCAAGCACAAAGCGTGCGCAGCACGAGTCTTGGCACAGCAAAACACTTCCTTTGGCATGCCCTTTGCAGCCTCACTCCAAACGGGGCTCTCCGCTTCATCCATCCCCTGACTCCATACTAGCACCAACGGGCTGCTAAAGCGTTTCGCAGAAAACACCAAGGAACCTGTTTCTCACTCCAAGCACAAAGCGTGCGCAGCACGAGTCTTGGCACAGCAAAACACTTCCTTTGGCATGCCCTTTGCAGCCTCACTCCAAACGGGGCTCTCCGCTTCATCCATCCCCTGACTCCATACTAGCACCAACGGGCTGCTAAAGCGTTTCGCAGAAAACACCAAGGAACCTGTTTCTCACTCCAAGCACAAAGCGTGCGCAGCACGAGTCTTGGCACAGCAAAACACTTCCTTTGGCATGCCCTTTGCAGCCTCACTCCAAACGGGGCTCTCCGCTTCATCCATCCCCTGACTCCATACTAGCACCAACGGGCTGCTAAAGCGTTTCGCAGAAAACACCAAGGAACCTGTTTCTCACTCCAAGCACAAAGCGTGCGCAGCACGAGTCTTGGCACAGCAAAACACTTCCTTTGGCATGCCCTTTGCAGCCTCACTCCAAACGGGGCTCTCCGCTTCATCCATCCCCTGACTCCATACTAGCACCAACGGGCTGCTAAAGCGTTTCGCAGAAAACACCAAGGAACCTGTTTCTCACTCCAAGCACAAAGCGTGCGCAGCACGAGTCTTGGCACAGCAAAACACTTCCTTTGGCATGCCCTTTGCAGCCTCACTCCAAACGGGGCTCTCCGCTTCATCCATCCCCTGACTCCATACTAGCACCAACGGGCTGCTAAAGCGTTTCGCAGAAAACACCAAGGAACCTGTTTCTCACTCCAAGCACAAAGCGTGCGCAGCACGAGTCTTGGCACAGCAAAACACTTCCTTTGGCATGCCCTTTGCAGCCTCACTCCAAACGGGGCTCTCCGCTTCATCCATCCCCTGACTCCATACTAGCACCAACGGGCTGCTAAAGCGTTTCGCAGAAAACACCAAGGAACCTGTTTCTCACTCCAAGCACAAAGCGTGCGCAGCACGAGTCTTGGCACAGCAAAACACTTCCTTTGGCATGCCCTTTGCAGCCTCACTCCAAACGGGGCTCTCCGCTTCATCCATCCCCTGACTCCATACTAGCACCAACGGGCTGCTAAAGCGTTTCGCAGAAAACACCAAGGAACCTGTTTCTCACTCCAAGCACAAAGCGTGCGCAGCACGAGTCTTGGCACAGCAAAACACTTCCTTTGGCATGCCCTTTGCAGCCTCACTCCAAACGGGGCTCTCCGCTTCATCCATCCCCTGACTCCATACTAGCACCAACGGGCTGCTAAAGCGTTTCGCAGAAAACACCAAGGAACCTGTTTCTCACTCCAAGCACAAAGCGTGCGCAGCACGAGTCTTGGCACAGCAAAACACTTCCTTTGGCATGCCCTTTGCAGCCTCACTCCAAACGGGGCTCTCCGCTTCATCCATCCCCTGACTCCATACTAGCACCAACGGGCTGCTAAAGCGTTTCGCAGAAAACACCAAGGAACCTGTTTCTCACTCCAAGCACAAAGCGTGCGCAGCACGAGTCTTGGCACAGCAAAACACTTCCTTTGGCATGCCCTTTGCAGCCTCACTCCAAACGGGGCTCTCCGCTTCATCCATCCCCTGACTCCATACTAGCACCAACGGGCTGCTAAAGCGTTTCGCAGAAAACACCAAGGAACCTGTTTCTCACTCCAAGCACAAAGCGTGCGCAGCACGAGTCTTGGCACAGCAAAACACTTCCTTTGGCATGCCCTTTGCAGCCTCACTCCAAACGGGGCTCTCCGCTTCATCCATCCCCTGACTCCATACTAGCACCAACGGGCTGCTAAAGCGTTTCGCAGAAAACACCAAGGAACCTGTTTCTCACTCCAAGCACAAAGCGTGCGCAGCACGAGTCTTGGCACAGCAAAACACTTCCTTTGGCATGCCCTTTGCAGCCTCACTCCAAACGGGGCTCTCCGCTTCATCCATCCCCTGACTCCATACTAGCACCAACGGGCTGCTAAAGCGTTTCGCAGAAAACACCAAGGAACCTGTTTCTCACTCCAAGCACAAAGCGTGCGCAGCACGAGTCTTGGCACAGCAAAACACTTCCTTTGGCATGCCCTTTGCAGCCTCACTCCAAACGGGGCTCTCCGCTTCATCCATCCCCTGACTCCATACTAGCACCAACGGGCTGCTAAAGCGTTTCGCAGAAAACACCAAGGAACCTGTTTCTCACTCCAAGCACAAAGCGTGCGCAGCACGAGTCTTGGCACAGCAAAACACTTCCTTTGGCATGCCCTTTGCAGCCTCACTCCAAACGGGGCTCTCCGCTTCATCCATCCCCTGACTCCATACTAGCACCAACGGGCTGCTAAAGCGTTTCGCAGAAAACACCAAGGAACCTGTTTCTCACTCCAAGCACAAAGCGTGCGCAGCACGAGTCTTGGCACAGCAAAACACTTCCTTTGGCATGCCCTTTGCAAGCCTCACTCCAAACGGGGCTCTCCGCA
Organism: Tinamus guttatus; assembly: GCF_059628265.1. Taxonomy (NCBI): domain Eukaryota; kingdom Metazoa; phylum Chordata; class Aves; order Tinamiformes; family Tinamidae; genus Tinamus; species Tinamus guttatus. The sequence continues at coordinate 109,734 of NW_028289970.1, forward strand.
TTCATCCATCCCCTGACTCCATACTAGCACCAACGGGCTGCTAAAGCGTTTCGCAGAAAACACCAAGGAACCTGTTTCTCACTCCAAGCACAAAGCGTGCGCAGCACGAGTCTTGGCACAGCAAAACACTTCTCTTGGCATGCCCTTTGCAGCCTCACTCCAAACGGGGCTCTCCGCTTCATCCATCCCCTGACTCCATACTAGCACCAACGGGCTGCTAAAGCGTTTCGCAGAAAACACCAAGGAACCTGTTCTCACTCCAAGCACAAAGCGTGCGCAGCACGAGTCTTGGCACAGCAAAACACATCTCTTGGCATGCCCTTTGCAGCCTCACTCCAAACGGGGCTCTCCGCTTCATCCATCCCCTGACTCCACACTAGCACCAACGGGCTGCTAAAGCGTTTCGCAGAAACACCAAGGAACATGTTTCTCACTCCAAGCAAGCGTGCGCAGCACGAGTCTTGCACAGCAAAACACTTCCTTTGGCATGCCCTTTGCCCAGCCTCCACTCCAAACGGGCTCTCCGCTTCATCCATCCCCTGACTCCATACTAGCACCCCAACGGGCTGCTAAGCGTTTCGCAGAAAACACCAAGGAAAACAATGTTTCTCACTCCAAGCGCAAAGCCGTGCGCAGCCACGAAGTCTTGGCACAGCAAAACACTTCCTTTGCATGCCCTTTGCAGCCTCACTCCAAACGGGGCTCTCCGCTTCCATCCATCCCCTGACTCATACTAGCACCAACGGCTGCTAAAGCGTTTCGCAGAAAACACCAAGGAACCTGTTTCTCACTCCAAGCGCAAAGCAGTGCGCAGCACGAGTCTTGGCACAGCAAAACACTTCCTTGGCATGCCCTTTGCAGCCTCACTCCAAACGGGGCTCTCCGCTTCATCCATCCCCTGACTCCATACTAGCACCAACGGGCTGCTAAAGCGTTTCGCAGAAAACACCAAGGAACCTGTTTCTCACTCCAAGCACAAAGCGTGCGCAGCACGAGTCTTGGCACAGCAAAACACTTCTCTTGGCATGCCCTTTGCAGCCTCACTCCAAACGGGCTCTCCGCTTCATCCATCCCCTGACTCCATACTAGCACCAACGGCTGCTAAAGCGTTTCGCAGAAAACACCAAGGAACCTGTTTCTCACTCCAAGCCAAAGCGTGCGCAGCACGAGTCTTGGCACAGCAAAACACTTCCTTTGGCATGCCCTTTGCAGCCTCACTCCAAACGGGGCTCTCCGCTTCATCCATCCCCTGACTCCATACTAGCACAACGGGCTGCTAAAGCGTTTCGCAGAAAACACCAAGGAACCTGTTTCTCACTCCAAGCATCAAAGCGTGCGCAGCACGAGTCTTGGCACAGCAAAACACTTCCTTTGGCATGCCCTTTGCAGCCTCACTCCAAACGGGGCTCTCCGCTTCATCCATCCCCTGACTCCATACTAGCACCAACGGGCTGCTAAAGCGTTTCGCAGAAAACACCAAGGAACCTGTTTCTCACTCCAAGCACAAAGCGTGCGCAGCACGAGTCTTGGCACAGCAAAACACTTCCTTTGGCATGCCCTTTGCAGCCTCACTCCAAACGGGGCTCTCCGCTTCATCCATCCCCTGACTCCATACTAGCACCAACGGGCTGCTAAAGCGTTTCGCAGAAAACACCAAGGAACCTGTTTCTCACTCCAAGCACAAAGCGTGCGCAGCACGAGTCTTGGCACAGCAAAACACTTCCTTTGGCATGCCCTTTGCAGCCTCACTCCAAACGGGGCTCTCCGCTTCATCCATCCCCTGACTCCATACTAGCACCAACGGGCTGCTAAAGCGTTTCGCAGAAAACACCAAGGAACCTGTTTCTCACTCCAAGCACAAAGCGTGCGCAGCACGAGTCTTGGCACAGCAAAACACTTCCTTTGGCATGCCCTTTGCAGCCTCACTCCAAACGGGGCTCTCCGCTTCATCCATCCCCTGACTCCATACTAGCACCAACGGGCTGCTAAAGCGTTTCGCAGAAAACACCAAGGAACCTGTTTCTCACTCCAAGCACAAAGCGTGCGCAGCACGAGTCTTGGCACAGCAAAACACTTCCTTTGGCATGCCCTTTGCAGCCTCACTCCAAACGGGGCTCTCCGCTTCATCCATCCCCTGACTCCATACTAGCACCAACGGGCTGCTAAAGCGTTTCGCAGAAAACACCAAGGAACCTGTTTCTCACTCCAAGCACAAAGCGTGCGCAGCACGAGTCTTGGCACAGCAAAACACTTCCTTTGGCATGCCCTTTGCAGCCTCACTCCAAACGGGGCTCTCCGCTTCATCCATCCCCTGACTCCATACTAGCACCAACGGGCTGCTAAAGCGTTTCGCAGAAAACACCAAGGAACCTGTTTCTCACTCCAAGCACAAAGCGTGCGCAGCACGAGTCTTGGCACAGCAAAACACTTCCTTTGGCATGCCCTTTGCAGCCTCACTCCAAACGGGGCTCTCCGCTTCATCCATCCCCTGACTCCATACTAGCACCAACGGGCTGCTAAAGCGTTTCGCAGAAAACACCAAGGAACCTGTTTCTCACTCCAAGCACAAAGCGTGCGCAGCACGAGTCTTGGCACAGCAAAACACTTCCTTTGGCATGCCCTTTGCAGCCTCACTCCAAACGGGGCTCTCCGCTTCATCCATCCCCTGACTCCATACTAGCACCAACGGGCTGCTAAAGCGTTTCGCAGAAAACACCAAGGAACCTGTTTCTCACTCCAAGCACAAAGCGTGCGCAGCACGAGTCTTGGCACAGCAAAACACTTCCTTTGGCATGCCCTTTGCAGCCTCACTCCAAACGGGGCTCTCCGCTTCATCCATCCCCTGACTCCATACTAGCACCAACGGGCTGCTAAAGCGTTTCGCAGAAAACACCAAGGAACCTGTTTCTCACTCCAAGCACAAAGCGTGCGCAGCACGAGTCTTGGCACAGCAAAACACTTCCTTTGGCATGCCCTTTGCAGCCTCACTCCAAACGGGGCTCTCCGCTTCATCCATCCCCTGACTCCATACTAGCACCAACGGGCTGCTAAAGCGTTTCGCAGAAAACACCAAGGAACCTGTTTCTCACTCCAAGCACAAAGCGTGCGCAGCACGAGTCTTGGCACAGCAAAACACTTCCTTTGGCATGCCCTTTGCAGCCTCACTCCAAACGGGGCTCTCCGCTTCATCCATCCCCTGACTCCATACTAGCACCAACGGGCTGCTAAAGCGTTTCGCAGAAAACACCAAGGAACCTGTTTCTCACTCCAAGCACAAAGCGTGCGCAGCACGAGTCTTGGCACAGCAAAACACTTCCTTTGGCATGCCCTTTGCAGCCTCACTCCAAACGGGGCTCTCCGCTTCATCCATCCCCTGACTCCATACTAGCACCAACGGGCTGCTAAAGCGTTTCGCAGAAAACACCAAGGAACCTGTTTCTCACTCCAAGCACAAAGCGTGCGCAGCACGAGTCTTGGCACAGCAAAACACTTCCTTTGGCATGCCCTTTGCAGCCTCACTCCAAACGGGGCTCTCCGCTTCATCCATCCCCTGACTCCATACTAGCACCAACGGGCTGCTAAAGCGTTTCGCAGAAAACACCAAGGAACCTGTTTCTCACTCCAAGCACAAAGCGTGCGCAGCACGAGTCTTGGCACAGCAAAACACTTCCTTTGGCATGCCCTTTGCAGCCTCACTCCAAACGGGGCTCTCCGCTTCATCCATCCCCTGACTCCATACTAGCACCAACGGGCTGCTAAAGCGTTTCGCAGAAAACACCAAGGAACCTGTTTCTCACTCCAAGCACAAAGCGTGCGCAGCACGAGTCTTGGCACAGCAAAACACTTCCTTTGGCATGCCCTTTGCAGCCTCACTCCAAACGGGGCTCTCCGCTTCATCCATCCCCTGACTCCATACTAGCACCAACGGGCTGCTAAAGCGTTTCGCAGAAAACACCAAGGAACCTGTTTCTCACTCCAAGCACAAAGCGTGCGCAGCACGAGTCTTGGCACAGCAAAACACTTCCTTTGGCATGCCCTTTGCAGCCTCACTCCAAACGGGGCTCTCCGCTTCATCCATCCCCTGACTCCATACTAGCACCAACGGGCTGCTAAAGCGTTTCGCAGAAAACACCAAGGAACCTGTTTCTCACTCCAAGCACAAAGCGTGCGCAGCACGAGTCTTGGCACAGCAAAACACTTCCTTTGGCATGCCCTTTGCAGCCTCACTCCAAACGGGGCTCTCCGCTTCATCCATCCCCTGACTCCATACTAGCACCAACGGGCTGCTAAAGCGTTTCGCAGAAAACACCAAGGAACCTGTTTCTCACTCCAAGCACAAAGCGTGCGCAGCACGAGTCTTGGCACAGCAAAACACTTCCTTTGGCATGCCCTTTGCAGCCTCACTCCAAACGGGGCTCTCCGCTTCATCCATCCCCTGACTCCATACTAGCACCAACGGGCTGCTAAAGCGTTTCGCAGAAAACACCAAGGAACCTGTTTCTCACTCCAAGCACAAAGCGTGCGCAGCACGAGTCTTGGCACAGCAAAACACTTCCTTTGGCATGCCCTTTGCAGCCTCACTCCAAACGGGGCTCTCCGCTTCATCCATCCCCTGACTCCATACTAGCACCAACGGGCTGCTAAAGCGTTTCGCAGAAAACACCAAGGAACCTGTTTCTCACTCCAAGCACAAAGCGTGCGCAGCACGAGTCTTGGCACAGCAAAACACTTCCTTTGGCATGCCCTTTGCAGCCTCACTCCAAACGGGGCTCTCCGCTTCATCCATCCCCTGACTCCATACTAGCACCAACGGGCTGCTAAAGCGTTTCGCAGAAAACACCAAGGAACCTGTTTCTCACTCCAAGCACAAAGCGTGCGCAGCACGAGTCTTGGCACAGCAAAACACTTCCTTTGGCATGCCCTTTGCAGCCTCACTCCAAACGGGGCTCTCCGCTTCATCCATCCCCTGACTCCATACTAGCACCAACGGGCTGCTAAAGCGTTTCGCAGAAAACACCAAGGAACCTGTTTCTCACTCCAAGCACAAAGCGTGCGCAGCACGAGTCTTGGCACAGCAAAACACTTCCTTTGGCATGCCCTTTGCAGCCTCACTCCAAACGGGGCTCTCCGCTTCATCCATCCCCTGACTCCATACTAGCACCAACGGGCTGCTAAAGCGTTTCGCAGAAAACACCAAGGAACCTGTTTCTCACTCCAAGCACAAAGCGTGCGCAGCACGAGTCTTGGCACAGCAAAACACTTCCTTTGGCATGCCCTTTGCAGCCTCACTCCAAACGGGGCTCTCCGCTTCATCCATCCCCTGACTCCATACTAGCACCAACGGGCTGCTAAAGCGTTTCGCAGAAAACACCAAGGAACCTGTTTCTCACTCCAAGCACAAAGCGTGCGCAGCACGAGTCTTGGCACAGCAAAACACTTCCTTTGGCATGCCCTTTGCAGCCTCACTCCAAACGGGGCTCTCCGCTTCATCCATCCCCTGACTCCATACTAGCACCAACGGGCTGCTAAAGCGTTTCGCAGAAAACACCAAGGAACCTGTTTCTCACTCCAAGCACAAAGCGTGCGCAGCACGAGTCTTGGCACAGCAAAACACTTCCTTTGGCATGCCCTTTGCAGCCTCACTCCAAACGGGGCTCTCCGCTTCATCCATCCCCTGACTCCATACTAGCACCAACGGGCTGCTAAAGCGTTTCGCAGAAAACACCAAGGAACCTGTTTCTCACTCCAAGCACAAAGCGTGCGCAGCACGAGTCTTGGCACAGCAAAACACTTCCTTTGGCATGCCCTTTGCAGCCTCACTCCAAACGGGGCTCTCCGCTTCATCCATCCCCTGACTCCATACTAGCACCAACGGGCTGCTAAAGCGTTTCGCAGAAAACACCAAGGAACCTGTTTCTCACTCCAAGCACAAAGCGTGCGCAGCACGAGTCTTGGCACAGCAAAACACTTCCTTTGGCATGCCCTTTGCAGCCTCACTCCAAACGGGGCTCTCCGCTTCATCCATCCCCTGACTCCATACTAGCACCAACGGGCTGCTAAAGCGTTTCGCAGAAAACACCAAGGAACCTGTTTCTCACTCCAAGCACAAAGCGTGCGCAGCACGAGTCTTGGCACAGCAAAACACTTCCTTTGGCATGCCCTTTGCAGCCTCACTCCAAACGGGGCTCTCCGCTTCATCCATCCCCTGACTCCATACTAGCACCAACGGGCTGCTAAAGCGTTTCGCAGAAAACACCAAGGAACCTGTTTCTCACTCCAAGCACAAAGCGTGCGCAGCACGAGTCTTGGCACAGCAAAACACTTCCTTTGGCATGCCCTTTGCAGCCTCACTCCAAACGGGGCTCTCCGCTTCATCCATCCCCTGACTCCATACTAGCACCAACGGGCTGCTAAAGCGTTTCGCAGAAAACACCAAGGAACCTGTTTCTCACTCCAAGCACAAAGCGTGCGCAGCACGAGTCTTGGCACAGCAAAACACTTCCTTTGGCATGCCCTTTGCAGCCTCACTCCAAACGGGGCTCTCCGCTTCATCCATCCCCTGACTCCATACTAGCACCAACGGGCTGCTAAAGCGTTTCGCAGAAAACACCAAGGAACCTGTTTCTCACTCCAAGCACAAAGCGTGCGCAGCACGAGTCTTGGCACAGCAAAACACTTCCTTTGGCATGCCCTTTGCAGCCTCACTCCAAACGGGGCTCTCCGCTTATCCATCCCCTGACTCCATACTAGCACCAACGGGCTGCTAAAGCGTTTCGCAGAAAACACCAAGGAACCTGTTTCTCACTCCAAGCACAAAGCGTGCGCAGCACGAGTCTTGGCACAGCAAAACACTTCCTTTGGCATGCCCTTTGCAGCCTCACTCCAAACGGGGCTCTCCGCTTCATCCATCCCCTGACTCCATACTAGCACCAACGGGCTGCTAAAGCGTTTCGCAGAAAACACCAAGGAACCTGTTTCTCACTCCAAGCACAAAGCGTGCGCAGCACGAGTCTTGGCACAGCAAAACACTTCCTTTGGCATGCCCTTTGCAGCCTCACTCCAAACGGGGCTCTCCGCTTCATCCATCCCCTGACTCCATACTAGCACCAACGGGCTGCTAAAGCGTTTCGCAGAAAACACCAAGGAACCTGTTTCTCACTCCAAGCACAAAGCGTGCGCAGCACGAGTCTTGGCACAGCAAAACACTTCCTTTGGCATGCCCTTTGCAGCCTCACTCCAAACGGGGCTCTCCGCTTCATCCATCCCCTGACTCCATACTAGCACCAACGGGCTGCTAAAGCGTTTCGCAGAAAACACCAAGGAACCTGTTTCTCACTCCAAGCACAAAGCGTGCGCAGCACGAGTCTTGGCACAGCAAAACACTTCCTTTGGCATGCCCTTTGCAGCCTCACTCCAAACGGGGCTCTCCGCTTCATCCATCCCCTGACTCCATACTAGCACCAACGGGCTGCTAAAGCGTTTCGCAGAAAACACCAAGGAACCTGTTTCTCACTCCAAGCACAAAGCGTGCGCAGCACGAGTCTTGGCACAGCAAAACACTTCCTTTGGCATGCCCTTTGCAGCCTCACTCCAAACGGGGCTCTCCGCTTCATCCATCCCCTGACTCCATACTAGCACCAACGGGCTGCTAAAGCGTTTCGCAGAAAACACCAAGGAACCTGTTTCTCACTCCAAGCACAAAGCGTGCGCAGCACGAGTCTTGGCACAGCAAAACACTTCCTTTGGCATGCCCTTTGCAGCCTCACTCCAAACGGGGCTCTCCGCTTCATCCATCCCCTGACTCCATACTAGCACCAACGGGCTGCTAAAGCGTTTCGCAGAAAACACCAAGGAACCTGTTTCTCACTCCAAGCACAAAGCGTGCGCAGCACGAGTCTTGGCACAGCAAAACACTTCCTTTGGCATGCCCTTTGCAGCCTCACTCCAAACGGGGCTCTCCGCTTCATCCATCCCCTGACTCCATACTAGCACCAACGGGCTGCTAAAGCGTTTCGCAGAAAACACCAAGGAACCTGTTTCTCACTCCAAGCACAAAGCGTGCGCAGCACGAGTCTTGGCACAGCAAAACACTTCCTTTGGCATGCCCTTTGCAGCCTCACTCCAAACGGGGCTCTCCGCTTCATCCATCCCCTGACTCCATACTAGCACCAACGGGCTGCTAAAGCGTTTCGCAGAAAACACCAAGGAACCTGTTTCTCACTCCAAGCACAAAGCGTGCGCAGCACGAGTCTTGGCACAGCAAAACACTTCCTTTGGCATGCCCTTTGCAGCCTCACTCCAAACGGGGCTCTCCGCTTCATCCATCCCCTGACTCCATACTAGCACCAACGGGCTGCTAAAGCGTTTCGCAGAAAACACCAAGGAACCTGTTTCTCACTCCAAGCACAAAGCGTGCGCAGCACGAGTCTTGGCACAGCAAAACACTTCCTTTGGCATGCCCTTTGCAGCCTCACTCCAAACGGGGCTCTCCGCTTCATCCATCCCCTGACTCCATACTAGCACCAACGGGCTGCTAAAGCGTTTCGCAGAAAACACCAAGGAACCTGTTTCTCACTCCAAGCACAAAGCGTGCGCAGCACGAGTCTTGGCACAGCAAAACACTTCCTTTGGCATGCCCTTTGCAGCCTCACTCCAAACGGGGCTCTCCGCTTCATCCATCCCCTGACTCCATACTAGCACCAACGGGCTGCTAAAGCGTTTCGCAGAAAACACCAAGGAACCTGTTTCTCACTCCAAGCACAAAGCGTGCGCAGCACGAGTCTTGGCACAGCAAAACACTTCCTTTGGCATGCCCTTTGCAGCCTCACTCCAAACGGGGCTCTCCGCTTCATCCATCCCCTGACTCCATACTAGCACCAACGGGCTGCTAAAGCGTTTCGCAGAAAACACCAAGGAACCTGTTTCTCACTCCAAGCACAAAGCGTGCGCAGCACGAGTCTTGGCACAGCAAAACACTTCCTTTGGCATGCCCTTTGCAGCCTCACTCCAAACGGGGCTCTCCGCTTCATCCATCCCCTGACTCCATACTAGCACCAACGGGCTGCTAAAGCGTTTCGCAGAAAACACCAAGGAACCTGTTTCTCACTCCAAGCACAAAGCGTGCGCAGCACGAGTCTTGGCACAGCAAAACACTTCCTTTGGCATGCCCTTTGCAGCCTCACTCCAAACGGGGCTCTCCGCTTCATCCATCCCCTGACTCCATACTAGCACCAACGGGCTGCTAAAGCGTTTCGCAGAAAACACCAAGGAACCTGTTTCTCACTCCAAGCACAAAGCGTGCGCAGCACGAGTCTTGGCACAGCAAAACACTTCCTTTGGCATGCCCTTTGCAGCCTCACTCCAAACGGGGCTCTCCGCTTCATCCATCCCCTGACTCCATACTAGCACCAACGGGCTGCTAAAGCGTTTCGCAGAAAACACCAAGGAACCTGTTTCTCACTCCAAGCACAAAGCGTGCGCAGCACGAGTCTTGGCACAGCAAAACACTTCCTTTGGCATGCCCTTTGCAGCCTCACTCCAAACGGGGCTCTCCGCTTCATCCATCCCCTGACTCCATACTAGCACCAACGGGCTGCTAAAGCGTTTCGCAGAAAACACCAAGGAACCTGTTTCTCACTCCAAGCACAAAGCGTGCGCAGCACGAGTCTTGGCACAGCAAAACACTTCCTTTGGCATGCCCTTTGCAGCCTCACTCCAAACGGGGCTCTCCGCTTCATCCATCCCCTGACTCCATACTAGCACCAACGGGCTGCTAAAGCGTTTCGCAGAAAACACCAAGGAACCTGTTTCTCACTCCAAGCACAAAGCGTGCGCAGCACGAGTCTTGGCACAGCAAAACACTTCCTTTGGCATGCCCTTTGCAGCCTCACTCCAAACGGGGCTCTCCGCTTCATCCATCCCCTGACTCCATACTAGCACCAACGGGCTGCTAAAGCGTTTCGCAGAAAACACCAAGGAACCTGTTTCTCACTCCAAGCACAAAGCGTGCGCAGCACGAGTCTTGGCACAGCAAAACACTTCCTTTGGCATGCCCTTTGCAGCCTCACTCCAAACGGGGCTCTCCGCTTCATCCATCCCCTGACTCCATACTAGCACCAACGGGCTGCTAAAGCGTTTCGCAGAAAACACCAAGGAACCTGTTTCTCACTCCAAGCACAAAGCGTGCGCAGCACGAGTCTTGGCACAGCAAAACACTTCCTTTGGCATGCCCTTTGCAGCCTCACTCCAAACGGGGCTCTCCGCTTCATCCATCCCCTGACTCCATACTAGCACCAACGGGCTGCTAAAGCGTTTCGCAGAAAACACCAAGGAACCTGTTTCTCACTCCAAGCACAAAGCGTGCGCAGCACGAGTCTTGGCACAGCAAAACACTTCCTTTGGCATGCCCTTTGCAGCCTCACTCCAAACGGGGCTCTCCGCTTCATCCATCCCCTGACTCCATACTAGCACCAACGGGCTGCTAAAGCGTTTCGCAGAAAACACCAAGGAACCTGTTTCTCACTCCAAGCACAAAGCGTGCGCAGCACGAGTCTTGGCACAGCAAAACACTTCCTTTGGCATGCCCTTTGCAGCCTCACTCCAAACGGGGCTCTCCGCTTCATCCATCCCCTGACTCCATACTAGCACCAACGGGCTGCTAAAGCGTTTCGCAGAAAACACCAAGGAACCTGTTTCTCACTCCAAGCACAAAGCGTGCGCAGCACGAGTCTTGGCACAGCAAAACACTTCCTTTGGCATGCCCTTTGCAGCCTCACTCCAAACGGGGCTCTCCGCTTCATCCATCCCCTGACTCCATACTAGCACCAACGGGCTGCTAAAGCGTTTCGCAGAAAACACCAAGGAACCTGTTTCTCACTCCAAGCACAAAGCGTGCGCAGCACGAGTCTTGGCACAGCAAAACACTTCCTTTGGCATGCCCTTTGCAGCCTCACTCCAAACGGGGCTCTCCGCTTCATCCATCCCCTGACTCCATACTAGCACCAACGGGCTGCTAAAGCGTTTCGCAGAAAACACCAAGGAACCTGTTTCTCACTCCAAGCACAAAGCGTGCGCAGCACGAGTCTTGGCACAGCAAAACACTTCCTTTGGCATGCCCTTTGCAGCCTCACTCCAAACGGGGCTCTCCGCTTCATCCATCCCCTGACTCCATACTAGCACCAACGGGCTGCTAAAGCGTTTCGCAGAAAACACCAAGGAACCTGTTTCTCACTCCAAGCACAAAGCGTGCGCAGCACGAGTCTTGGCACAGCAAAACACTTCCTTTGGCATGCCCTTTGCAGCCTCACTCCAAACGGGGCTCTCCGCTTCATCCATCCCCTGACTCCATACTAGCACCAACGGGCTGCTAAAGCGTTTCGCAGAAAACACCAAGGAACCTGTTTCTCACTCCAAGCACAAAGCGTGCGCAGCACGAGTCTTGGCACAGCAAAACACTTCCTTTGGCATGCCCTTTGCAGCCTCACTCCAAACGGGGCTCTCCGCTTCATCCATCCCCTGACTCCATACTAGCACCAACGGGCTGCTAAAGCGTTTCGCAGAAAACACCAAGGAACCTGTTTCTCACTCCAAGCACAAAGCGTGCGCAGCACGAGTCTTGGCACAGCAAAACACTTCCTTTGGCATGCCCTTTGCAGCCTCACTCCAAACGGGGCTCTCCGCTTCATCCATCCCCTGACTCCATACTAGCACCAACGGGCTGCTAAAGCGTTTCGCAGAAAACACCAAGGAACCTGTTTCTCACTCCAAGCACAAAGCGTGCGCAGCACGAGTCTTGGCACAGCAAAACACTTCCTTTGGCATGCCCTTTGCAGCCTCACTCCAAACGGGGCTCTCCGCTTCATCCATCCCCTGACTCCATACTAGCACCAACGGGCTGCTAAAGCGTTTCGCAGAAAACACCAAGGAACCTGTTTCTCACTCCAAGCACAAAGCGTGCGCAGCACGAGTCTTGGCACAGCAAAACACTTCCTTTGGCATGCCCTTTGCAGCCTCACTCCAAACGGGGCTCTCCGCTTCATCCATCCCCTGACTCCATACTAGCACCAACGGGCTGCTAAAGCGTTTCGCAGAAAACACCAAGGAACCTGTTTCTCACTCCAAGCACAAAGCGTGCGCAGCACGAGTCTTGGCACAGCAAAACACTTCCTTTGGCATGCCCTTTGCAGCCTCACTCCAAACGGGGCTCTCCGCTTCATCCATCCCCTGACTCCATACTAGCACCAACGGGCTGCTAAAGCGTTTCGCAGAAAACACCAAGGAACCTGTTTCTCACTCCAAGCACAAAGCGTGCGCAGCACGAGTCTTGGCACAGCAAAACACTTCCTTTGGCATGCCCTTTGCAGCCTCACTCCAAACGGGGCTCTCCGCTTCATCCATCCCCTGACTCCATACTAGCACCAACGGGCTGCTAAAGCGTTTCGCAGAAAACACCAAGGAACCTGTTTCTCACTCCAAGCACAAAGCGTGCGCAGCACGAGTCTTGGCACAGCAAAACACTTCCTTTGGCATGCCCTTTGCAGCCTCACTCCAAACGGGGCTCTCCGCTTCATCCATCCCCTGACTCCATACTAGCACCAACGGGCTGCTAAAGCGTTTCGCAGAAAACACCAAGGAACCTGTTTCTCACTCCAAGCACAAAGCGTGCGCAGCACGAGTCTTGGCACAGCAAAACACTTCCTTTGGCATGCCCTTTGCAGCCTCACTCCAAACGGGGCTCTCCGCTTCATCCATCCCCTGACTCCATACTAGCACCAACGGGCTGCTAAAGCGTTTCGCAGAAAACACCAAGGAACCTGTTTCTCACTCCAAGCACAAAGCGTGCGCAGCACGAGTCTTGGCACAGCAAAACACTTCCTTTGGCATGCCCTTTGCAGCCTCACTCCAAACGGGGCTCTCCGCTTCATCCATCCCCTGACTCCATACTAGCACCAACGGGCTGCTAAAGCGTTTCGCAGAAAACACCAAGGAACCTGTTTCTCACTCCAAGCACAAAGCGTGCGCAGCACGAGTCTTGGCACAGCAAAACACTTCCTTTGGCATGCCCTTTGCAGCCTCACTCCAAACGGGGCTCTCCGCTTCATCCATCCCCTGACTCCATACTAGCACCAACGGGCTGCTAAAGCGTTTCGCAGAAAACACCAAGGAACCTGTTTCTCACTCCAAGCACAAAGCGTGCGCAGCACGAGTCTTGGCACAGCAAAACACTTCCTTTGGCATGCCCTTTGCAGCCTCACTCCAAACGGGGCTCTCCGCTTCATCCATCCCCTGACTCCATACTAGCACCAACGGGCTGCTAAAGCGTTTCGCAGAAAACACCAAGGAACCTGTTTCTCACTCCAAGCACAAAGCGTGCGCAGCACGAGTCTTGGCACAGCAAAACACTTCCTTTGGCATGCCCTTTGCAGCCTCACTCCAAACGGGGCTCTCCGCTTCATCCATCCCCTGACTCCATACTAGCACCAACGGGCTGCTAAAGCGTTTCGCAGAAAACACCAAGGAACCTGTTTCTCACTCCAAGCACAAAGCGTGCGCAGCACGAGTCTTGGCACAGCAAAACACTTCCTTTGGCATGCCCTTTGCAGCCTCACTCCAAACGGGGCTCTCCGCTTCATCCATCCCCTGACTCCATACTAGCACCAACGGGCTGCTAAAGCGTTTCGCAGAAAACACCAAGGAACCTGTTTCTCACTCCAAGCACAAAGCGTGCGCAGCACGAGTCTTGGCACAGCAAAACACTTCCTTTGGCATGCCCTTTGCAGCCTCACTCCAAACGGGGCTCTCCGCTTCATCCATCCCCTGACTCCATACTAGCACCAACGGGCTGCTAAAGCGTTTCGCAGAAAACACCAAGGAACCTGTTTCTCACTCCAAGCACAAAGCGTGCGCAGCACGAGTCTTGGCACAGCAAAACACTTCCTTTGGCATGCCCTTTGCAGCCTCACTCCAAACGGGGCTCTCCGCTTCATCCATCCCCTGACTCCATACTAGCACCAACGGGCTGCTAAAGCGTTTCGCAGAAAACACCAAGGAACCTGTTTCTCACTCCAAGCACAAAGCGTGCGCAGCACGAGTCTTGGCACAGCAAAACACTTCCTTTGGCATGCCCTTTGCAGCCTCACTCCAAACGGGGCTCTCCGCTTCATCCATCCCCTGACTCCATACTAGCACCAACGGGCTGCTAAAGCGTTTCGCAGAAAACACCAAGGAACCTGTTTCTCACTCCAAGCACAAAGCGTGCGCAGCACGAGTCTTGGCACAGCAAAACACTTCCTTTGGCATGCCCTTTGCAGCCTCACTCCAAACGGGGCTCTCCGCTTCATCCATCCCCTGACTCCATACTAGCACCAACGGGCTGCTAAAGCGTTTCGCAGAAAACACCAAGGAACCTGTTTCTCACTCCAAGCACAAAGCGTGCGCAGCACGAGTCTTGGCACAGCAAAACACTTCCTTTGGCATGCCCTTTGCAGCCTCACTCCAAACGGGGCTCTCCGCTTCATCCATCCCCTGACTCCATACTAGCACCAACGGGCTGCTAAAGCGTTTCGCAGAAAACACCAAGGAACCTGTTTCTCACTCCAAGCACAAAGCGTGCGCAGCACGAGTCTTGGCACAGCAAAACACTTCCTTTGGCATGCCCTTTGCAGCCTCACTCCAAACGGGGCTCTCCGCTTCATCCATCCCCTGACTCCATACTAGCACCAACGGGCTGCTAAAGCGTTTCGCAGAAAACACCAAGGAACCTGTTTCTCACTCCAAGCACAAAGCGTGCGCAGCACGAGTCTTGGCACAGCAAAACACTTCCTTTGGCATGCCCTTTGCAGCCTCACTCCAAACGGGGCTCTCCGCTTCATCCATCCCCTGACTCCATACTAGCACCAACGGGCTGCTAAAGCGTTTCGCAGAAAACACCAAGGAACCTGTTTCTCACTCCAAGCACAAAGCGTGCGCAGCACGAGTCTTGGCACAGCAAAACACTTCCTTTGGCATGCCCTTTGCAGCCTCACTCCAAACGGGGCTCTCCGCTTCATCCATCCCCTGACTCCATACTAGCACCAACGGGCTGCTAAAGCGTTTCGCAGAAAACACCAAGGAACCTGTTTCTCACTCCAAGCACAAAGCGTGCGCAGCACGAGTCTTGGCACAGCAAAACACTTCCTTTGGCATGCCCTTTGCAGCCTCACTCCAAACGGGGCTCTCCGCTTCATCCATCCCCTGACTCCATACTAGCACCAACGGGCTGCTAAAGCGTTTCGCAGAAAACACCAAGGAACCTGTTTCTCACTCCAAGCACAAAGCGTGCGCAGCACGAGTCTTGGCACAGCAAAACACTTCCTTTGGCATGCCCTTTGCAGCCTCACTCCAAACGGGGCTCTCCGCTTCATCCATCCCCTGACTCCATACTAGCACCAACGGGCTGCTAAAGCGTTTCGCAGAAAACACCAAGGAACCTGTTTCTCACTCCAAGCACAAAGCGTGCGCAGCACGAGTCTTGGCACAGCAAAACACTTCCTTTGGCATGCCCTTTGCAGCCTCACTCCAAACGGGGCTCTCCGCTTCATCCATCCCCTGACTCCATACTAGCACCAACGGGCTGCTAAAGCGTTTCGCAGAAAACACCAAGGAACCTGTTTCTCACTCCAAGCACAAAGCGTGCGCAGCACGAGTCTTGGCACAGCAAAACACTTCCTTTGGCATGCCCTTTGCAGCCTCACTCCAAACGGGGCTCTCCGCTTCATCCATCCCCTGACTCCATACTAGCACCAACGGGCTGCTAAAGCGTTTCGCAGAAAACACCAAGGAACCTGTTTCTCACTCCAAGCACAAAGCGTGCGCAGCACGAGTCTTGGCACAGCAAAACACTTCCTTTGGCATGCCCTTTGCAGCCTCACTCCAAACGGGGCTCTCCGCTTCATCCATCCCCTGACTCCATACTAGCACCAACGGGCTGCTAAAGCGTTTCGCAGAAAACACCAAGGAACCTGTTTCTCACTCCAAGCACAAAGCGTGCGCAGCACGAGTCTTGGCACAGCAAAACACTTCCTTTGGCATGCCCTTTGCAGCCTCACTCCAAACGGGGCTCTCCGCTTCATCCATCCCCTGACTCCATACTAGCACCAACGGGCTGCTAAAGCGTTTCGCAGAAAACACCAAGGAACCTGTTTCTCACTCCAAGCACAAAGCGTGCGCAGCACGAGTCTTGGCACAGCAAAACACTTCCTTTGGCATGCCCTTTGCAGCCTCACTCCAAACGGGGCTCTCCGCTTCATCCATCCCCTGACTCCATACTAGCACCAACGGGCTGCTAAAGCGTTTCGCAGAAAACACCAAGGAACCTGTTTCTCACTCCAAGCACAAAGCGTGCGCAGCACGAGTCTTGGCACAGCAAAACACTTCCTTTGGCATGCCCTTTGCAGCCTCACTCCAAACGGGGCTCTCCGCTTCATCCATCCCCTGACTCCATACTAGCACCAACGGGCTGCTAAAGCGTTTCGCAGAAAACACCAAGGAACCTGTTTCTCACTCCAAGCACAAAGCGTGCGCAGCACGAGTCTTGGCACAGCAAAACACTTCCTTTGGCATGCCCTTTGCAGCCTCACTCCAAACGGGGCTCTCCGCTTCATCCATCCCCTGACTCCATACTAGCACCAACGGGCTGCTAAAGCGTTTCGCAGAAAACACCAAGGAACCTGTTTCTCACTCCAAGCACAAAGCGTGCGCAGCACGAGTCTTGGCACAGCAAAACACTTCCTTTGGCATGCCCTTTGCAGCCTCACTCCAAACGGGGCTCTCCGCTTCATCCATCCCCTGACTCCATACTAGCACCAACGGGCTGCTAAAGCGTTTCGCAGAAAACACCAAGGAACCTGTTTCTCACTCCAAGCACAAAGCGTGCGCAGCACGAGTCTTGGCACAGCAAAACACTTCCTTTGGCATGCCCTTTGCAGCCTCACTCCAAACGGGGCTCTCCGCTTCATCCATCCCCTGACTCCATACTAGCACCAACGGGCTGCTAAAGCGTTTCGCAGAAAACACCAAGGAACCTGTTTCTCACTCCAAGCACAAAGCGTGCGCAGCACGAGTCTTGGCACAGCAAAACACTTCCTTTGGCATGCCCTTTGCAGCCTCACTCCAAACGGGGCTCTCCGCTTCATCCATCCCCTGACTCCATACTAGCACCAACGGGCTGCTAAAGCGTTTCGCAGAAAACACCAAGGAACCTGTTTCTCACTCCAAGCACAAAGCGTGCGCAGCACGAGTCTTGGCACAGCAAAACACTTCCTTTGGCATGCCCTTTGCAGCCTCACTCCAAACGGGGCTCTCCGCTTCATCCATCCCCTGACTCCATACTAGCACCAACGGGCTGCTAAAGCGTTTCGCAGAAAACACCAAGGAACCTGTTTCTCACTCCAAGCACAAAGCGTGCGCAGCACGAGTCTTGGCACAGCAAAACACTTCCTTTGGCATGCCCTTTGCAGCCTCACTCCAAACGGGGCTCTCCGCTTCATCCATCCCCTGACTCCATACTAGCACCAACGGGCTGCTAAAGCGTTTCGCAGAAAACACCAAGGAACCTGTTTCTCACTCCAAGCACAAAGCGTGCGCAGCACGAGTCTTGGCACAGCAAAACACTTCCTTTGGCATGCCCTTTGCAGCCTCACTCCAAACGGGGCTCTCCGCTTCATCCATCCCCTGACTCCATACTAGCACCAACGGGCTGCTAAAGCGTTTCGCAGAAAACACCAAGGAACCTGTTTCTCACTCCAAGCACAAAGCGTGCGCAGCACGAGTCTTGGCACAGCAAAACACTTCCTTTGGCATGCCCTTTGCAGCCTCACTCCAAACGGGGCTCTCCGCTTCATCCATCCCCTGACTCCATACTAGCACCAACGGGCTGCTAAAGCGTTTCGCAGAAAACACCAAGGAACCTGTTTCTCACTCCAAGCACAAAGCGTGCGCAGCACGAGTCTTGGCACAGCAAAACACTTCCTTTGGCATGCCCTTTGCAGCCTCACTCCAAACGGGGCTCTCCGCTTCATCCATCCCCTGACTCCATACTAGCACCAACGGGCTGCTAAAGCGTTTCGCAGAAAACACCAAGGAACCTGTTTCTCACTCCAAGCACAAAGCGTGCGCAGCACGAGTCTTGGCACAGCAAAACACTTCCTTTGGCATGCCCTTTGCAGCCTCACTCCAAACGGGGCTCTCCGCTTCATCCATCCCCTGACTCCATACTAGCACCAACGGGCTGCTAAAGCGTTTCGCAGAAAACACCAAGGAACCTGTTTCTCACTCCAAGCACAAAGCGTGCGCAGCACGAGTCTTGGCACAGCAAAACACTTCCTTTGGCATGCCCTTTGCAGCCTCACTCCAAACGGGGCTCTCCGCTTCATCCATCCCCTGACTCCATACTAGCACCAACGGGCTGCTAAAGCGTTTCGCAGAAAACACCAAGGAACCTGTTTCTCACTCCAAGCACAAAGCGTGCGCAGCACGAGTCTTGGCACAGCAAAACACTTCCTTTGGCATGCCCTTTGCAGCCTCACTCCAAACGGGGCTCTCCGCTTCATCCATCCCCTGACTCCATACTAGCACCAACGGGCTGCTAAAGCGTTTCGCAGAAAACACCAAGGAACCTGTTTCTCACTCCAAGCACAAAGCGTGCGCAGCACGAGTCTTGGCACAGCAAAACACTTCCTTTGGCATGCCCTTTGCAGCCTCACTCCAAACGGGGCTCTCCGCTTCATCCATCCCCTGACTCCATACTAGCACCAACGGGCTGCTAAAGCGTTTCGCAGAAAACACCAAGGAACCTGTTTCTCACTCCAAGCACAAAGCGTGCGCAGCACGAGTCTTGGCACAGCAAAACACTTCCTTTGGCATGCCCTTTGCAGCCTCACTCCAAACGGGGCTCTCCGCTTCATCCATCCCCTGACTCCATACTAGCACCAACGGGCTGCTAAAGCGTTTCGCAGAAAACACCAAGGAACCTGTTTCTCACTCCAAGCACAAAGCGTGCGCAGCACGAGTCTTGGCACAGCAAAACACTTCCTTTGGCATGCCCTTTGCAGCCTCACTCCAAACGGGGCTCTCCGCTTCATCCATCCCCTGACTCCATACTAGCACCAACGGGCTGCTAAAGCGTTTCGCAGAAAACACCAAGGAACCTGTTTCTCACTCCAAGCACAAAGCGTGCGCAGCACGAGTCTTGGCACAGCAAAACACTTCCTTTGGCATGCCCTTTGCAGCCTCACTCCAAACGGGGCTCTCCGCTTCATCCATCCCCTGACTCCATACTAGCACCAACGGGCTGCTAAAGCGTTTCGCAGAAAACACCAAGGAACCTGTTTCTCACTCCAAGCACAAAGCGTGCGCAGCACGAGTCTTGGCACAGCAAAACACTTCCTTTGGCATGCCCTTTGCAGCCTCACTCCAAACGGGGCTCTCCGCTTCATCCATCCCCTGACTCCATACTAGCACCAACGGGCTGCTAAAGCGTTTCGCAGAAAACACCAAGGAACCTGTTTCTCACTCCAAGCACAAAGCGTGCGCAGCACGAGTCTTGGCACAGCAAAACACTTCCTTTGGCATGCCCTTTGCAGCCTCACTCCAAACGGGGCTCTCCGCTTCATCCATCCCCTGACTCCATACTAGCACCAACGGGCTGCTAAAGCGTTTCGCAGAAAACACCAAGGAACCTGTTTCTCACTCCAAGCACAAAGCGTGCGCAGCACGAGTCTTGGCACAGCAAAACACTTCCTTTGGCATGCCCTTTGCAGCCTCACTCCAAACGGGGCTCTCCGCTTCATCCATCCCCTGACTCCATACTAGCACCAACGGGCTGCTAAAGCGTTTCGCAGAAAACACCAAGGAACCTGTTTCTCACTCCAAGCACAAAGCGTGCGCAGCACGAGTCTTGGCACAGCAAAACACTTCCTTTGGCATGCCCTTTGCAGCCTCACTCCAAACGGGGCTCTCCGCTTCATCCATCCCCTGACTCCATACTAGCACCAACGGGCTGCTAAAGCGTTTCGCAGAAAACACCAAGGAACCTGTTTCTCACTCCAAGCACAAAGCGTGCGCAGCACGAGTCTTGGCACAGCAAAACACTTCCTTTGGCATGCCCTTTGCAGCCTCACTCCAAACGGGGCTCTCCGCTTCATCCATCCCCTGACTCCATACTAGCACCAACGGGCTGCTAAAGCGTTTCGCAGAAAACACCAAGGAACCTGTTTCTCACTCCAAGCACAAAGCGTGCGCAGCACGAGTCTTGGCACAGCAAAACACTTCCTTTGGCATGCCCTTTGCAGCCTCACTCCAAACGGGGCTCTCCGCTTCATCCATCCCCTGACTCCATACTAGCACCAACGGGCTGCTAAAGCGTTTCGCAGAAAACACCAAGGAACCTGTTTCTCACTCCAAGCACAAAGCGTGCGCAGCACGAGTCTTGGCACAGCAAAACACTTCCTTTGGCATGCCCTTTGCAGCCTCACTCCAAACGGGGCTCTCCGCTTCATCCATCCCCTGACTCCATACTAGCACCAACGGGCTGCTAAAGCGTTTCGCAGAAAACACCAAGGAACCTGTTTCTCACTCCAAGCACAAAGCGTGCGCAGCACGAGTCTTGGCACAGCAAAACACTTCCTTTGGCATGCCCTTTGCAGCCTCACTCCAAACGGGGCTCTCCGCTTCATCCATCCCCTGACTCCATACTAGCACCAACGGGCTGCTAAAGCGTTTCGCAGAAAACACCAAGGAACCTGTTTCTCACTCCAAGCACAAAGCGTGCGCAGCACGAGTCTTGGCACAGCAAAACACTTCCTTTGGCATGCCCTTTGCAGCCTCACTCCAAACGGGGCTCTCCGCTTCATCCATCCCCTGACTCCATACTAGCACCAACGGGCTGCTAAAGCGTTTCGCAGAAAACACCAAGGAACCTGTTTCTCACTCCAAGCACAAAGCGTGCGCAGCACGAGTCTTGGCACAGCAAAACACTTCCTTTGGCATGCCCTTTGCAGCCTCACTCCAAACGGGGCTCTCCGCTTCATCCATCCCCTGACTCCATACTAGCACCAACGGGCTGCTAAAGCGTTTCGCAGAAAACACCAAGGAACCTGTTTCTCACTCCAAGCACAAAGCGTGCGCAGCACGAGTCTTGGCACAGCAAAACACTTCCTTTGGCATGCCCTTTGCAGCCTCACTCCAAACGGGGCTCTCCGCTTCATCCATCCCCTGACTCCATACTAGCACCAACGGGCTGCTAAAGCGTTTCGCAGAAAACACCAAGGAACCTGTTTCTCACTCCAAGCACAAAGCGTGCGCAGCACGAGTCTTGGCACAGCAAAACACTTCCTTTGGCATGCCCTTTGCAGCCTCACTCCAAACGGGGCTCTCCGCTTCATCCATCCCCTGACTCCATACTAGCACCAACGGGCTGCTAAAGCGTTTCGCAGAAAACACCAAGGAACCTGTTTCTCACTCCAAGCACAAAGCGTGCGCAGCACGAGTCTTGGCACAGCAAAACACTTCCTTTGGCATGCCCTTTGCAGCCTCACTCCAAACGGGGCTCTCCGCTTCATCCATCCCCTGACTCCATACTAGCACCAACGGGCTGCTAAAGCGTTTCGCAGAAAACACCAAGGAACCTGTTTCTCACTCCAAGCACAAAGCGTGCGCAGCACGAGTCTTGGCACAGCAAAACACTTCCTTTGGCATGCCCTTTGCAGCCTCACTCCAAACGGGGCTCTCCGCTTCATCCATCCCCTGACTCCATACTAGCACCAACGGGCTGCTAAAGCGTTTCGCAGAAAACACCAAGGAACCTGTTTCTCACTCCAAGCACAAAGCGTGCGCAGCACGAGTCTTGGCACAGCAAAACACTTCCTTTGGCATGCCCTTTGCAGCCTCACTCCAAACGGGGCTCTCCGCTTCATCCATCCCCTGACTCCATACTAGCACCAACGGGCTGCTAAAGCGTTTCGCAGAAAACACCAAGGAACCTGTTTCTCACTCCAAGCACAAAGCGTGCGCAGCACGAGTCTTGGCACAGCAAAACACTTCCTTTGGCATGCCCTTTGCAGCCTCACTCCAAACGGGGCTCTCCGCTTCATCCATCCCCTGACTCCATACTAGCACCAACGGGCTGCTAAAGCGTTTCGCAGAAAACACCAAGGAACCTGTTTCTCACTCCAAGCACAAAGCGTGCGCAGCACGAGTCTTGGCACAGCAAAACACTTCCTTTGGCATGCCCTTTGCAGCCTCACTCCAAACGGGGCTCTCCGCTTCATCCATCCCCTGACTCCATACTAGCACCAACGGGCTGCTAAAGCGTTTCGCAGAAAACACCAAGGAACCTGTTTCTCACTCCAAGCACAAAGCGTGCGCAGCACGAGTCTTGGCACAGCAAAACACTTCCTTTGGCATGCCCTTTGCAGCCTCACTCCAAACGGGGCTCTCCGCTTCATCCATCCCCTGACTCCATACTAGCACCAACGGGCTGCTAAAGCGTTTCGCAGAAAACACCAAGGAACCTGTTTCTCACTCCAAGCACAAAGCGTGCGCAGCACGAGTCTTGGCACAGCAAAACACTTCCTTTGGCATGCCCTTTGCAGCCTCACTCCAAACGGGGCTCTCCGCTTCATCCATCCCCTGACTCCATACTAGCACCAACGGGCTGCTAAAGCGTTTCGCAGAAAACACCAAGGAACCTGTTTCTCACTCCAAGCACAAAGCGTGCGCAGCACGAGTCTTGGCACAGCAAAACACTTCCTTTGGCATGCCCTTTGCAGCCTCACTCCAAACGGGGCTCTCCGCTTCATCCATCCCCTGACTCCATACTAGCACCAACGGGCTGCTAAAGCGTTTCGCAGAAAACACCAAGGAACCTGTTTCTCACTCCAAGCACAAAGCGTGCGCAGCACGAGTCTTGGCACAGCAAAACACTTCCTTTGGCATGCCCTTTGCAGCCTCACTCCAAACGGGGCTCTCCGCTTCATCCATCCCCTGACTCCATACTAGCACCAACGGGCTGCTAAAGCGTTTCGCAGAAAACACCAAGGAACCTGTTTCTCACTCCAAGCACAAAGCGTGCGCAGCACGAGTCTTGGCACAGCAAAACACTTCCTTTGGCATGCCCTTTGCAGCCTCACTCCAAACGGGGCTCTCCGCTTCATCCATCCCCTGACTCCATACTAGCACCAACGGGCTGCTAAAGCGTTTCGCAGAAAACACCAAGGAACCTGTTTCTCACTCCAAGCACAAAGCGTGCGCAGCACGAGTCTTGGCACAGCAAAACACTTCCTTTGGCATGCCCTTTGCAGCCTCACTCCAAACGGGGCTCTCCGCTTCATCCATCCCCTGACTCCATACTAGCACCAACGGGCTGCTAAAGCGTTTCGCAGAAAACACCAAGGAACCTGTTTCTCACTCCAAGCACAAAGCGTGCGCAGCACGAGTCTTGGCACAGCAAAACACTTCCTTTGGCATGCCCTTTGCAGCCTCACTCCAAACGGGGCTCTCCGCTTCATCCATCCCCTGACTCCATACTAGCACCAACGGGCTGCTAAAGCGTTTCGCAGAAAACACCAAGGAACCTGTTTCTCACTCCAAGCACAAAGCGTGCGCAGCACGAGTCTTGGCACAGCAAAACACTTCCTTTGGCATGCCCTTTGCAGCCTCACTCCAAACGGGGCTCTCCGCTTCATCCATCCCCTGACTCCATACTAGCACCAACGGGCTGCTAAAGCGTTTCGCAGAAAACACCAAGGAACCTGTTTCTCACTCCAAGCACAAAGCGTGCGCAGCACGAGTCTTGGCACAGCAAAACACTTCCTTTGGCATGCCCTTTGCAGCCTCACTCCAAACGGGGCTCTCCGCTTCATCCATCCCCTGACTCCATACTAGCACCAACGGGCTGCTAAAGCGTTTCGCAGAAAACACCAAGGAACCTGTTTCTCACTCCAAGCACAAAGCGTGCGCAGCACGAGTCTTGGCACAGCAAAACACTTCCTTTGGCATGCCCTTTGCAGCCTCACTCCAAACGGGGCTCTCCGCTTCATCCATCCCCTGACTCCATACTAGCACCAACGGGCTGCTAAAGCGTTTCGCAGAAAACACCAAGGAACCTGTTTCTCACTCCAAGCACAAAGCGTGCGCAGCACGAGTCTTGGCACAGCAAAACACTTCCTTTGGCATGCCCTTTGCAGCCTCACTCCAAACGGGGCTCTCCGCTTCATCCATCCCCTGACTCCATACTAGCACCAACGGGCTGCTAAAGCGTTTCGCAGAAAACACCAAGGAACCTGTTTCTCACTCCAAGCACAAAGCGTGCGCAGCACGAGTCTTGGCACAGCAAAACACTTCCTTTGGCATGCCCTTTGCAGCCTCACTCCAAACGGGGCTCTCCGCTTCATCCATCCCCTGACTCCATACTAGCACCAACGGGCTGCTAAAGCGTTTCGCAGAAAACACCAAGGAACCTGTTTCTCACTCCAAGCACAAAGCGTGCGCAGCACGAGTCTTGGCACAGCAAAACACTTCCTTTGGCATGCCCTTTGCAGCCTCACTCCAAACGGGGCTCTCCGCTTCATCCATCCCCTGACTCCATACTAGCACCAACGGGCTGCTAAAGCGTTTCGCAGAAAACACCAAGGAACCTGTTTCTCACTCCAAGCACAAAGCGTGCGCAGCACGAGTCTTGGCACAGCAAAACACTTCCTTTGGCATGCCCTTTGCAGCCTCACTCCAAACGGGGCTCTCCGCTTCATCCATCCCCTGACTCCATACTAGCACCAACGGGCTGCTAAAGCGTTTCGCAGAAAACACCAAGGAACCTGTTTCTCACTCCAAGCACAAAGCGTGCGCAGCACGAGTCTTGGCACAGCAAAACACTTCCTTTGGCATGCCCTTTGCAGCCTCACTCCAAACGGGGCTCTCCGCTTCATCCATCCCCTGACTCCATACTAGCACCAACGGGCTGCTAAAGCGTTTCGCAGAAAACACCAAGGAACCTGTTTCTCACTCCAAGCACAAAGCGTGCGCAGCACGAGTCTTGGCACAGCAAAACACTTCCTTTGGCATGCCCTTTGCAGCCTCACTCCAAACGGGGCTCTCCGCTTCATCCATCCCCTGACTCCATACTAGCACCAACGGGCTGCTAAAGCGTTTCGCAGAAAACACCAAGGAACCTGTTTCTCACTCCAAGCACAAAGCGTGCGCAGCACGAGTCTTGGCACAGCAAAACACTTCCTTTGGCATGCCCTTTGCAGCCTCACTCCAAACGGGGCTCTCCGCTTCATCCATCCCCTGACTCCATACTAGCACCAACGGGCTGCTAAAGCGTTTCGCAGAAAACACCAAGGAACCTGTTTCTCACTCCAAGCACAAAGCGTGCGCAGCACGAGTCTTGGCACAGCAAAACACTTCCTTTGGCATGCCCTTTGCAGCCTCACTCCAAACGGGGCTCTCCGCTTCATCCATCCCCTGACTCCATACTAGCACCAACGGGCTGCTAAAGCGTTTCGCAGAAAACACCAAGGAACCTGTTTCTCACTCCAAGCACAAAGCGTGCGCAGCACGAGTCTTGGCACAGCAAAACACTTCCTTTGGCATGCCCTTTGCAGCCTCACTCCAAACGGGGCTCTCCGCTTCATCCATCCCCTGACTCCATACTAGCACCAACGGGCTGCTAAAGCGTTTCGCAGAAAACACCAAGGAACCTGTTTCTCACTCCAAGCACAAAGCGTGCGCAGCACGAGTCTTGGCACAGCAAAACACTTCCTTTGGCATGCCCTTTGCAGCCTCACTCCAAACGGGGCTCTCCGCTTCATCCATCCCCTGACTCCATACTAGCACCAACGGGCTGCTAAAGCGTTTCGCAGAAAACACCAAGGAACCTGTTTCTCACTCCAAGCACAAAGCGTGCGCAGCACGAGTCTTGGCACAGCAAAACACTTCCTTTGGCATGCCCTTTGCAGCCTCACTCCAAACGGGGCTCTCCGCTTCATCCATCCCCTGACTCCATACTAGCACCAACGGGCTGCTAAAGCGTTTCGCAGAAAACACCAAGGAACCTGTTTCTCACTCCAAGCACAAAGCGTGCGCAGCACGAGTCTTGGCACAGCAAAACACTTCCTTTGGCATGCCCTTTGCAGCCTCACTCCAAACGGGGCTCTCCGCTTCATCCATCCCCTGACTCCATACTAGCACCAACGGGCTCGCTAAAGCGTTTCGCAGAAAACACCAAGGAACCTGTTTCTCACTCCAAGCACAAAGCGTGCGCAGCACGAGTCTTGGCACAGCAAAACACTTCCTTTGGCATGCCCTTTGCAGCCTCACTCCAAACGGGGCTCTCCGCTTCATCCATCCCCTGACTCCATACTAGCACCAACGGGCTGCTAAAGCGTTTCGCAGAAAACACCAAGGAACCTGTTTCTCACTCCAAGCACAAAGCGTGCGCAGCACGAGTCTTGGCACAGCAAAACACTTCCTTTGGCATGCCCTTTGCAGCCTCACTCCAAACGGGGCTCTCCGCTTCATCCATCCCCTGACTCCATACTAGCACCAACGGGCTGCTAAAGCGTTTCGCAGAAAACACCAAGGAACCTGTTTCTCACTCCAAGCACAAAGCGTGCGCAGCACGAGTCTTGGCACAGCAAAACACTTCCTTTGGCATGCCCTTTGCAGCCTCACTCCAAACGGGGCTCTCCGCTTCATCCATCCCCTGACTCCATACTAGCACCAACGGGCTGCTAAAGCGTTTCGCAGAAAACACCAAGGAACCTGTTTCTCACTCCAAGCACAAAGCGTGCGCAGCACGAGTCTTGGCACAGCAAAACACTTCCTTTGGCATGCCCTTTGCAGCCTCACTCCAAACGGGGCTCTCCGCTTCATCCATCCCCTGACTCCATACTAGCACCAACGGGCTGCTAAAGCGTTTCGCAGAAAACACCAAGGAACCTGTTTCTCACTCCAAGCACAAAGCGTGCGCAGCACGAGTCTTGGCACAGCAAAACACTTCCTTTGGCATGCCCTTTGCAGCCTCACTCCAAACGGGGCTCTCCGCTTCATCCATCCCCTGACTCCATACTAGCACCAACGGGCTGCTAAAGCGTTTCGCAGAAAACACCAAGGAACCTGTTTCTCACTCCAAGCACAAAGCGTGCGCAGCACGAGTCTTGGCACAGCAAAACACTTCCTTTGGCATGCCCTTTGCAGCCTCACTCCAAACGGGGCTCTCCGCTTCATCCATCCCCTGACTCCATACTAGCACCAACGGGCTGCTAAAGCGTTTCGCAGAAAACACCAAGGAACCTGTTTCTCACTCCAAGCACAAAGCGTGCGCAGCACGAGTCTTGGCACAGCAAAACACTTCCTTTGGCATGCCCTTTGCAGCCTCACTCCAAACGGGGCTCTCCGCTTCATCCATCCCCTGACTCCATACTAGCACCAACGGGCTGCTAAAGCGTTTCGCAGAAAACACCAAGGAACCTGTTTCTCACTCCAAGCACAAAGCGTGCGCAGCACGAGTCTTGGCACAGCAAAACACTTCCTTTGGCATGCCCTTTGCAGCCTCACTCCAAACGGGGCTCTCCGCTTCATCCATCCCCTGACTCCATACTAGCACCAACGGGCTGCTAAAGCGTTTCGCAGAAAACACCAAGGAACCTGTTTCTCACTCCAAGCACAAAGCGTGCGCAGCACGAGTCTTGGCACAGCAAAACACTTCCTTTGGCATGCCCTTTGCAGCCTCACTCCAAACGGGGCTCTCCGCTTCATCCATCCCCTGACTCCATACTAGCACCAACGGGCTGCTAAAGCGTTTCGCAGAAAACACCAAGGAACCTGTTTCTCACTCCAAGCACAAAGCGTGCGCAGCACGAGTCTTGGCACAGCAAAACACTTCCTTTGGCATGCCCTTTGCAGCCTCACTCCAAACGGGGCTCTCCGCTTCATCCATCCCCTGACTCCATACTAGCACCAACGGGCTGCTAAAGCGTTTCGCAGAAAACACCAAGGAACCTGTTTCTCACTCCAAGCACAAAGCGTGCGCAGCACGAGTCTTGGCACAGCAAAACACTTCCTTTGGCATGCCCTTTGCAGCCTCACTCCAAACGGGGCTCTCCGCTTCATCCATCCCCTGACTCCATACTAGCACCAACGGGCTGCTAAAGCGTTTCGCAGAAAACACCAAGGAACCTGTTTCTCACTCCAAGCACAAAGCGTGCGCAGCACGAGTCTTGGCACAGCAAAACACTTCCTTTGGCATGCCCTTTGCAGCCTCACTCCAAACGGGGCTCTCCGCTTCATCCATCCCCTGACTCCATACTAGCACCAACGGGCTGCTAAAGCGTTTCGCAGAAAACACCAAGGAACCTGTTTCTCACTCCAAGCACAAAGCGTGCGCAGCACGAGTCTTGGCACAGCAAAACACTTCCTTTGGCATGCCCTTTGCAGCCTCACTCCAAACGGGGCTCTCCGCTTCATCCATCCCCTGACTCCATACTAGCACCAACGGGCTGCTAAAGCGTTTCGCAGAAAACACCAAGGAACCTGTTTCTCACTCCAAGCACAAAGCGTGCGCAGCACGAGTCTTGGCACAGCAAAACACTTCCTTTGGCATGCCCTTTGCAGCCTCACTCCAAACGGGGCTCTCCGCTTCATCCATCCCCTGACTCCATACTAGCACCAACGGGCTGCTAAAGCGTTTCGCAGAAAACACCAAGGAACCTGTTTCTCACTCCAAGCACAAAGCGTGCGCAGCACGAGTCTTGGCACAGCAAAACACTTCCTTTGGCATGCCCTTTGCAGCCTCACTCCAAACGGGGCTCTCCGCTTCATCCATCCCCTGACTCCATACTAGCACCAACGGGCTGCTAAAGCGTTTCGCAGAAAACACCAAGGAACCTGTTTCTCACTCCAAGCACAAAGCGTGCGCAGCACGAGTCTTGGCACAGCAAAACACTTCCTTTGGCATGCCCTTTGCAGCCTCACTCCAAACGGGGCTCTCCGCTTCATCCATCCCCTGACTCCATACTAGCACCAACGGGCTGCTAAAGCGTTTCGCAGAAAACACCAAGGAACCTGTTTCTCACTCCAAGCACAAAGCGTGCGCAGCACGAGTCTTGGCACAGCAAAACACTTCCTTTGGCATGCCCTTTGCAGCCTCACTCCAAACGGGGCTCTCCGCTTCATCCATCCCCTGACTCCATACTAGCACCAACGGGCTGCTAAAGCGTTTCGCAGAAAACACCAAGGAACCTGTTTCTCACTCCAAGCACAAAGCGTGCGCAGCACGAGTCTTGGCACAGCAAAACACTTCCTTTGGCATGCCCTTTGCAGCCTCACTCCAAACGGGGCTCTCCGCTTCATCCATCCCCTGACTCCATACTAGCACCAACGGGCTGCTAAAGCGTTTCGCAGAAAACACCAAGGAACCTGTTTCTCACTCCAAGCACAAAGCGTGCGCAGCACGAGTCTTGGCACAGCAAAACACTTCCTTTGGCATGCCCTTTGCAGCCTCACTCCAAACGGGGCTCTCCGCTTCATCCATCCCCTGACTCCATACTAGCACCAACGGGCTGCTAAAGCGTTTCGCAGAAAACACCAAGGAACCTGTTTCTCACTCCAAGCACAAAGCGTGCGCAGCACGAGTCTTGGCACAGCAAAACACTTCCTTTGGCATGCCCTTTGCAGCCTCACTCCAAACGGGGCTCTCCGCTTCATCCATCCCCTGACTCCATACTAGCACCAACGGGCTGCTAAAGCGTTTCGCAGAAAACACCAAGGAACCTGTTTCTCACTCCAAGCACAAAGCGTGCGCAGCACGAGTCTTGGCACAGCAAAACACTTCCTTTGGCATGCCCTTTGCAGCCTCACTCCAAACGGGGCTCTCCGCTTCATCCATCCCCTGACTCCATACTAGCACCAACGGGCTGCTAAAGCGTTTCGCAGAAAACACCAAGGAACCTGTTTCTCACTCCAAGCACAAAGCGTGCGCAGCACGAGTCTTGGCACAGCAAAACACTTCCTTTGGCATGCCCTTTGCAGCCTCACTCCAAACGGGGCTCTCCGCTTCATCCATCCCCTGACTCCATACTAGCACCAACGGGCTGCTAAAGCGTTTCGCAGAAAACACCAAGGAACCTGTTTCTCACTCCAAGCACAAAGCGTGCGCAGCACGAGTCTTGGCACAGCAAAACACTTCCTTTGGCATGCCCTTTGCAGCCTCACTCCAAACGGGGCTCTCCGCTTCATCCATCCCCTGACTCCATACTAGCACCAACGGGCTGCTAAAGCGTTTCGCAGAAAACACCAAGGAACCTGTTTCTCACTCCAAGCACAAAGCGTGCGCAGCACGAGTCTTGGCACAGCAAAACACTTCCTTTGGCATGCCCTTTGCAGCCTCACTCCAAACGGGGCTCTCCGCTTCATCCATCCCCTGACTCCATACTAGCACCAACGGGCTGCTAAAGCGTTTCGCAGAAAACACCAAGGAACCTGTTTCTCACTCCAAGCACAAAGCGTGCGCAGCACGAGTCTTGGCACAGCAAAACACTTCCTTTGGCATGCCCTTTGCAGCCTCACTCCAAACGGGGCTCTCCGCTTCATCCATCCCCTGACTCCATACTAGCACCAACGGGCTGCTAAAGCGTTTCGCAGAAAACACCAAGGAACCTGTTTCTCACTCCAAGCACAAAGCGTGCGCAGCACGAGTCTTGGCACAGCAAAACACTTCCTTTGGCATGCCCTTTGCAGCCTCACTCCAAACGGGGCTCTCCGCTTCATCCATCCCCTGACTCCATACTAGCACCAACGGGCTGCTAAAGCGTTTCGCAGAAAACACCAAGGAACCTGTTTCTCACTCCAAGCACAAAGCGTGCGCAGCACGAGTCTTGGCACAGCAAAACACTTCCTTTGGCATGCCCTTTGCAGCCTCACTCCAAACGGGGCTCTCCGCTTCATCCATCCCCTGACTCCATACTAGCACCAACGGGCTGCTAAAGCGTTTCGCAGAAAACACCAAGGAACCTGTTTCTCACTCCAAGCACAAAGCGTGCGCAGCACGAGTCTTGGCACAGCAAAACACTTCCTTTGGCATGCCCTTTGCAGCCTCACTCCAAACGGGGCTCTCCGCTTCATCCATCCCCTGACTCCATACTAGCACCAACGGGCTGCTAAAGCGTTTCGCAGAAAACACCAAGGAACCTGTTTCTCACTCCAAGCACAAAGCGTGCGCAGCACGAGTCTTGGCACAGCAAAACACTTCCTTTGGCATGCCCTTTGCAGCCTCACTCCAAACGGGGCTCTCCGCTTCATCCATCCCCTGACTCCATACTAGCACCAACGGGCTGCTAAAGCGTTTCGCAGAAAACACCAAGGAACCTGTTTCTCACTCCAAGCACAAAGCGTGCGCAGCACGAGTCTTGGCACAGCAAAACACTTCCTTTGGCATGCCCTTTGCAGCCTCACTCCAAACGGGGCTCTCCGCTTCATCCATCCCCTGACTCCATACTAGCACCAACGGGCTGCTAAAGCGTTTCGCAGAAAACACCAAGGAACCTGTTTCTCACTCCAAGCACAAAGCGTGCGCAGCACGAGTCTTGGCACAGCAAAACACTTCCTTTGGCATGCCCTTTGCAGCCTCACTCCAAACGGGGCTCTCCGCTTCATCCATCCCCTGACTCCAT
The DNA here is from genome assembly GCF_059628265.1 of Tinamus guttatus. NCBI lineage: Eukaryota > Metazoa > Chordata > Aves > Tinamiformes > Tinamidae > Tinamus > Tinamus guttatus. The sequence goes on from NW_028289970.1 coordinate 141,437, forward strand.
ACTAGCACCAACGGGCTGCTAAAGCGTTTCGCAGAAAACACCAAGGAACCTGTTTCTCACTCCAAGCACAAAGCGTGCGCAGCACGAGTCTTGGCACAGCAAAACACTTCCTTTGGCATGCCCTTTGCAGCCTCACTCCAAACGGGGCTCTCCGCTTCATCCATCCCCTGACTCCATACTAGCACCAACGGGCTGCTAAAGCGTTTCGCAGAAAACACCAAGGAACCTGTTTCTCACTCCAAGCACAAAGCGTGCGCAGCACGAGTCTTGGCACAGCAAAACACTTCCTTTGGCATGCCCTTTGCAGCCTCACTCCAAACGGGGCTCTCCGCTTCATCCATCCCCTGACTCCATACTAGCACCAACGGGCTGCTAAAGCGTTTCGCAGAAAACACCAAGGAACCTGTTTCTCACTCCAAGCACAAAGCGTGCGCAGCACGAGTCTTGGCACAGCAAAACACTTCCTTTGGCATGCCCTTTGCAGCCTCACTCCAAACGGGGCTCTCCGCTTCATCCATCCCCTGACTCCATACTAGCACCAACGGGCTGCTAAAGCGTTTCGCAGAAAACACCAAGGAACCTGTTTCTCACTCCAAGCACAAAGCGTGCGCAGCACGAGTCTTGGCACAGCAAAACACTTCCTTTGGCATGCCCTTTGCAGCCTCACTCCAAACGGGGCTCTCCGCTTCATCCATCCCCTGACTCCATACTAGCACCAACGGGCTGCTAAAGCGTTTCGCAGAAAACACCAAGGAACCTGTTTCTCACTCCAAGCACAAAGCGTGCGCAGCACGAGTCTTGGCACAGCAAAACACTTCCTTTGGCATGCCCTTTGCAGCCTCACTCCAAACGGGGCTCTCCGCTTCATCCATCCCCTGACTCCATACTAGCACCAACGGGCTGCTAAAGCGTTTCGCAGAAAACACCAAGGAACCTGTTTCTCACTCCAAGCACAAAGCGTGCGCAGCACGAGTCTTGGCACAGCAAAACACTTCCTTTGGCATGCCCTTTGCAGCCTCACTCCAAACGGGGCTCTCCGCTTCATCCATCCCCTGACTCCATACTAGCACCAACGGGCTGCTAAAGCGTTTCGCAGAAAACACCAAGGAACCTGTTTCTCACTCCAAGCACAAAGCGTGCGCAGCACGAGTCTTGGCACAGCAAAACACTTCCTTTGGCATGCCCTTTGCAGCCTCACTCCAAACGGGGCTCTCCGCTTCATCCATCCCCTGACTCCATACTAGCACCAACGGGCTGCTAAAGCGTTTCGCAGAAAACACCAAGGAACCTGTTTCTCACTCCAAGCACAAAGCGTGCGCAGCACGAGTCTTGGCACAGCAAAACACTTCCTTTGGCATGCCCTTTGCAGCCTCACTCCAAACGGGGCTCTCCGCTTCATCCATCCCCTGACTCCATACTAGCACCAACGGGCTGCTAAAGCGTTTCGCAGAAAACACCAAGGAACCTGTTTCTCACTCCAAGCACAAAGCGTGCGCAGCACGAGTCTTGGCACAGCAAAACACTTCCTTTGGCATGCCCTTTGCAGCCTCACTCCAAACGGGGCTCTCCGCTTCATCCATCCCCTGACTCCATACTAGCACCAACGGGCTGCTAAAGCGTTTCGCAGAAAACACCAAGGAACCTGTTTCTCACTCCAAGCACAAAGCGTGCGCAGCACGAGTCTTGGCACAGCAAAACACTTCCTTTGGCATGCCCTTTGCAGCCTCACTCCAAACGGGGCTCTCCGCTTCATCCATCCCCTGACTCCATACTAGCACCAACGGGCTGCTAAAGCGTTTCGCAGAAAACACCAAGGAACCTGTTTCTCACTCCAAGCACAAAGCGTGCGCAGCACGAGTCTTGGCACAGCAAAACACTTCCTTTGGCATGCCCTTTGCAGCCTCACTCCAAACGGGGCTCTCCGCTTCATCCATCCCCTGACTCCATACTAGCACCAACGGGCTGCTAAAGCGTTTCGCAGAAAACACCAAGGAACCTGTTTCTCACTCCAAGCACAAAGCGTGCGCAGCACGAGTCTTGGCACAGCAAAACACTTCCTTTGGCATGCCCTTTGCAGCCTCACTCCAAACGGGGCTCTCCGCTTCATCCATCCCCTGACTCCATACTAGCACCAACGGGCTGCTAAAGCGTTTCGCAGAAAACACCAAGGAACCTGTTTCTCACTCCAAGCACAAAGCGTGCGCAGCACGAGTCTTGGCACAGCAAAACACTTCCTTTGGCATGCCCTTTGCAGCCTCACTCCAAACGGGGCTCTCCGCTTCATCCATCCCCTGACTCCATACTAGCACCAACGGGCTGCTAAAGCGTTTCGCAGAAAACACCAAGGAACCTGTTTCTCACTCCAAGCACAAAGCGTGCGCAGCACGAGTCTTGGCACAGCAAAACACTTCCTTTGGCATGCCCTTTGCAGCCTCACTCCAAACGGGGCTCTCCGCTTCATCCATCCCCTGACTCCATACTAGCACCAACGGGCTGCTAAGCGTTTCGCAGAAAACACCAAGGAACCTGTTTCTCACTCCAAGCACAAAGCGTGCGCAGCACGAGTCTTGGCACAGCAAAACACTTCCTTTGGCATGCCCTTTGCAGCCTCACTCCAAACGGGGCTCTCCGCTTCATCCATCCCCTGACTCCATACTAGCACCAACGGGCTGCTAAAGCGTTTCGCAGAAAACACCAAGGAACCTGTTTCTCACTCCAAGCACAAAGCGTGCGCAGCACGAGTCTTGGCACAGCAAAACACTTCCTTTGGCATGCCCTTTGCAGCCTCACTCCAAACGGGGCTCTCCGCTTCATCCATCCCCTGACTCCATACTAGCACCAACGGGCTGCTAAAGCGTTTCGCAGAAAACACCAAGGAACCTGTTTCTCACTCCAAGCACAAAGCGTGCGCAGCATCGAGTCTTGGCACAGCAAAACACTTCCTTTGGCATGCCCTTTGCAGCCTCACTCCAAACGGGGCTCTCCGCTTCATCCATCCCCTGACTCCATACTAGCACCAACGGGCTGCTAAAGCGTTTCGCAGAAAACACCAAGGAACCTGTTTCTCACTCCAAGCACAAAGCGTGCGCAGCACGAGTCTTGGCACAGCAAAACACTTCCTTTGGCATGCCCTTTGCAGCCTCACTCCAAACGGGGCTCTCCGCTTCATCCATCCCCTGACTCCATACTAGCACCAACGGGCTGCTAAAGCGTTTCGCAGAAAACACCAAGGAACCTGTTTCTCACTCCAAGCACAAAGCGTGCGCAGCACGAGTCTTGGCACAGCAAAACACTTCCTTTGGCATGCCCTTTGCAGCCTCACTCCAAACGGGGCTCTCCGCTTCATCCATCCCCTGACTCCATACTAGCACCAACGGGCTGCTAAAGCGTTTCGCAGAAAACACCAAGGAACCTGTTTCTCACTCCAAGCACAAAGCGTGCGCAGCACGAGTCTTGGCACAGCAAAACACTTCCTTTGGCATGCCCTTTGCAGCCTCACTCCAAACGGGGCTCTCCGCTTCATCCATCCCCTGACTCCATACTAGCACCAACGGGCTGCTAAAGCGTTTCGCAGAAAACACCAAGGAACCTGTTTCTCACTCCAAGCACAAAGCGTGCGCAGCACGAGTCTTGGCACAGCAAAACACTTCCTTTGGCATGCCCTTTGCAGCCTCACTCCAAACGGGGCTCTCCGCTTCATCCATCCCCTGACTCCATACTAGCACCAACGGGCTGCTAAAGCGTTTCGCAGAAAACACCAAGGAACCTGTTTCTCACTCCAAGCACAAAGCGTGCGCAGCACGAGTCTTGGCACAGCAAAACACTTCCTTTGGCATGCCCTTTGCAGCCTCACTCCAAACGGGGCTCTCCGCTTCATCCATCCCCTGACTCCATACTAGCACCAACGGGCTGCTAAAGCGTTTCGCAGAAAACACCAAGGAACCTGTTTCTCACTCCAAGCACAAAGCGTGCGCAGCACGAGTCTTGGCACAGCAAAACACTTCCTTTGGCATGCCCTTTGCAGCCTCACTCCAAACGGGGCTCTCCGCTTCATCCATCCCCTGACTCCATACTAGCACCAACGGGCTGCTAAAGCGTTTCGCAGAAAACACCAAGGAACCTGTTTCTCACTCCAAGCACAAAGCGTGCGCAGCACGAGTCTTGGCACAGCAAAACACTTCCTTTGGCATGCCCTTTGCAGCCTCACTCCAAACGGGGCTCTCCGCTTCATCCATCCCCTGACTCCATACTAGCACCAACGGGCTGCTAAAGCGTTTCGCAGAAAACACCAAGGAACCTGTTTCTCACTCCAAGCACAAAGCGTGCGCAGCACGAGTCTTGGCACAGCAAAACACTTCCTTTGGCATGCCCTTTGCAGCCTCACTCCAAACGGGGCTCTCCGCTTCATCCATCCCCTGACTCCATACTAGCACCAACGGGCTGCTAAAGCGTTTCGCAGAAAACACCAAGGAACCTGTTTCTCACTCCAAGCACAAAGCGTGCGCAGCACGAGTCTTGGCACAGCAAAACACTTCCTTTGGCATGCCCTTTGCAGCCTCACTCCAAACGGGGCTCTCCGCTTCATCCATCCCCTGACTCCATACTAGCACCAACGGGCTGCTAAAGCGTTTCGCAGAAAACACCAAGGAACCTGTTTCTCACTCCAAGCACAAAGCGTGCGCAGCACGAGTCTTGGCACAGCAAAACACTTCCTTTGGCATGCCCTTTGCAGCCTCACTCCAAACGGGGCTCTCCGCTTCATCCATCCCCTGACTCCATACTAGCACCAACGGGCTGCTAAAGCGTTTCGCAGAAAACACCAAGGAACCTGTTTCTCACTCCAAGCACAAAGCGTGCGCAGCACGAGTCTTGGCACAGCAAAACACTTCCTTTGGCATGCCCTTTGCAGCCTCACTCCAAACGGGGCTCTCCGCTTCATCCATCCCCTGACTCCATACTAGCACCAACGGGCTGCTAAAGCGTTTCGCAGAAAACACCAAGGAACCTGTTTCTCACTCCAAGCACAAAGCGTGCGCAGCACGAGTCTTGGCACAGCAAAACACTTCCTTTGGCATGCCCTTTGCAGCCTCACTCCAAACGGGGCTCTCCGCTTCATCCATCCCCTGACTCCATACTAGCACCAACGGGCTGCTAAAGCGTTTCGCAGAAAACACCAAGGAACCTGTTTCTCACTCCAAGCACAAAGCGTGCGCAGCACGAGTCTTGGCACAGCAAAACACTTCCTTTGGCATGCCCTTTGCAGCCTCACTCCAAACGGGGCTCTCCGCTTCATCCATCCCCTGACTCCATACTAGCACCAACGGGCTGCTAAAGCGTTTCGCAGAAAACACCAAGGAACCTGTTTCTCACTCCAAGCACAAAGCGTGCGCAGCACGAGTCTTGGCACAGCAAAACACTTCCTTTGGCATGCCCTTTGCAGCCTCACTCCAAACGGGGCTCTCCGCTTCATCCATCCCCTGACTCCATACTAGCACCAACGGGCTGCTAAAGCGTTTCGCAGAAAACACCAAGGAACCTGTTTCTCACTCCAAGCACAAAGCGTGCGCAGCACGAGTCTTGGCACAGCAAAACACTTCCTTTGGCATGCCCTTTGCAGCCTCACTCCAAACGGGGCTCTCCGCTTCATCCATCCCCTGACTCCATACTAGCACCAACGGGCTGCTAAAGCGTTTCGCAGAAAACACCAAGGAACCTGTTTCTCACTCCAAGCACAAAGCGTGCGCAGCACGAGTCTTGGCACAGCAAAACACTTCCTTTGGCATGCCCTTTGCAGCCTCACTCCAAACGGGGCTCTCCGCTTCATCCATCCCCTGACTCCATACTAGCACCAACGGGCTGCTAAAGCGTTTCGCAGAAAACACCAAGGAACCTGTTTCTCACTCCAAGCACAAAGCGTGCGCAGCACGAGTCTTGGCACAGCAAAACACTTCCTTTGGCATGCCCTTTGCAGCCTCACTCCAAACGGGGCTCTCCGCTTCATCCATCCCCTGACTCCATACTAGCACCAACGGGCTGCTAAAGCGTTTCGCAGAAAACACCAAGGAACCTGTTTCTCACTCCAAGCACAAAGCGTGCGCAGCACGAGTCTTGGCACAGCAAAACACTTCCTTTGGCATGCCCTTTGCAGCCTCACTCCAAACGGGGCTCTCCGCTTCATCCATCCCCTGACTCCATACTAGCACCAACGGGCTGCTAAAGCGTTTCGCAGAAAACACCAAGGAACCTGTTTCTCACTCCAAGCACAAAGCGTGCGCAGCACGAGTCTTGGCACAGCAAAACACTTCCTTTGGCATGCCCTTTGCAGCCTCACTCCAAACGGGGCTCTCCGCTTCATCCATCCCCTGACTCCATACTAGCACCAACGGGCTGCTAAAGCGTTTCGCAGAAAACACCAAGGAACCTGTTTCTCACTCCAAGCACAAAGCGTGCGCAGCACGAGTCTTGGCACAGCAAAACACTTCCTTTGGCATGCCCTTTGCAGCCTCACTCCAAACGGGGCTCTCCGCTTCATCCATCCCCTGACTCCATACTAGCACCAACGGGCTGCTAAAGCGTTTCGCAGAAAACACCAAGGAACCTGTTTCTCACTCCAAGCACAAAGCGTGCGCAGCACGAGTCTTGGCACAGCAAAACACTTCCTTTGGCATGCCCTTTGCAGCCTCACTCCAAACGGGGCTCTCCGCTTCATCCATCCCCTGACTCCATACTAGCACCAACGGGCTGCTAAAGCGTTTCGCAGAAAACACCAAGGAACCTGTTTCTCACTCCAAGCACAAAGCGTGCGCAGCACGAGTCTTGGCACAGCAAAACACTTCCTTTGGCATGCCCTTTGCAGCCTCACTCCAAACGGGGCTCTCCGCTTCATCCATCCCCTGACTCCATACTAGCACCAACGGGCTGCTAAAGCGTTTCGCAGAAAACACCAAGGAACCTGTTTCTCACTCCAAGCACAAAGCGTGCGCAGCACGAGTCTTGGCACAGCAAAACACTTCCTTTGGCATGCCCTTTGCAGCCTCACTCCAAACGGGGCTCTCCGCTTCATCCATCCCCTGACTCCATACTAGCACCAACGGGCTGCTAAAGCGTTTCGCAGAAAACACCAAGGAACCTGTTTCTCACTCCAAGCACAAAGCGTGCGCAGCACGAGTCTTGGCACAGCAAAACACTTCCTTTGGCATGCCCTTTGCAGCCTCACTCCAAACGGGGCTCTCCGCTTCATCCATCCCCTGACTCCATACTAGCACCAACGGGCTGCTAAAGCGTTTCGCAGAAAACACCAAGGAACCTGTTTCTCACTCCAAGCACAAAGCGTGCGCAGCACGAGTCTTGGCACAGCAAAACACTTCCTTTGGCATGCCCTTTGCAGCCTCACTCCAAACGGGGCTCTCCGCTTCATCCATCCCCTGACTCCATACTAGCACCAACGGGCTGCTAAAGCGTTTCGCAGAAAACACCAAGGAACCTGTTTCTCACTCCAAGCACAAAGCGTGCGCAGCACGAGTCTTGGCACAGCAAAACACTTCCTTTGGCATGCCCTTTGCAGCCTCACTCCAAACGGGGCTCTCCGCTTCATCCATCCCCTGACTCCATACTAGCACCAACGGGCTGCTAAAGCGTTTCGCAGAAAACACCAAGGAACCTGTTTCTCACTCCAAGCACAAAGCGTGCGCAGCACGAGTCTTGGCACAGCAAAACACTTCCTTTGGCATGCCCTTTGCAGCCTCACTCCAAACGGGGCTCTCCGCTTCATCCATCCCCTGACTCCATACTAGCACCAACGGGCTGCTAAAGCGTTTCGCAGAAAACACCAAGGAACCTGTTTCTCACTCCAAGCACAAAGCGTGCGCAGCACGAGTCTTGGCACAGCAAAACACTTCCTTTGGCATGCCCTTTGCAGCCTCACTCCAAACGGGGCTCTCCGCTTCATCCATCCCCTGACTCCATACTAGCACCAACGGGCTGCTAAAGCGTTTCGCAGAAAACACCAAGGAACCTGTTTCTCACTCCAAGCACAAAGCGTGCGCAGCACGAGTCTTGGCACAGCAAAACACTTCCTTTGGCATGCCCTTTGCAGCCTCACTCCAAACGGGGCTCTCCGCTTCATCCATCCCCTGACTCCATACTAGCACCAACGGGCTGCTAAAGCGTTTCGCAGAAAACACCAAGGAACCTGTTTCTCACTCCAAGCACAAAGCGTGCGCAGCACGAGTCTTGGCACAGCAAAACACTTCCTTTGGCATGCCCTTTGCAGCCTCACTCCAAACGGGGCTCTCCGCTTCATCCATCCCCTGACTCCATACTAGCACCAACGGGCTGCTAAAGCGTTTCGCAGAAAACACCAAGGAACCTGTTTCTCACTCCAAGCACAAAGCGTGCGCAGCACGAGTCTTGGCACAGCAAAACACTTCCTTTGGCATGCCCTTTGCAGCCTCACTCCAAACGGGGCTCTCCGCTTCATCCATCCCCTGACTCCATACTAGCACCAACGGGCTGCTAAAGCGTTTCGCAGAAAACACCAAGGAACCTGTTTCTCACTCCAAGCACAAAGCGTGCGCAGCACGAGTCTTGGCACAGCAAAACACTTCCTTTGGCATGCCCTTTGCAGCCTCACTCCAAACGGGGCTCTCCGCTTCATCCATCCCCTGACTCCATACTAGCACCAACGGGCTGCTAAAGCGTTTCGCAGAAAACACCAAGGAACCTGTTTCTCACTCCAAGCACAAAGCGTGCGCAGCACGAGTCTTGGCACAGCAAAACACTTCCTTTGGCATGCCCTTTGCAGCCTCACTCCAAACGGGGCTCTCCGCTTCATCCATCCCCTGACTCCATACTAGCACCAACGGGCTGCTAAAGCGTTTCGCAGAAAACACCAAGGAACCTGTTTCTCACTCCAAGCACAAAGCGTGCGCAGCACGAGTCTTGGCACAGCAAAACACTTCCTTTGGCATGCCCTTTGCAGCCTCACTCCAAACGGGGCTCTCCGCTTCATCCATCCCCTGACTCCATACTAGCACCAACGGGCTGCTAAAGCGTTTCGCAGAAAACACCAAGGAACCTGTTTCTCACTCCAAGCACAAAGCGTGCGCAGCACGAGTCTTGGCACAGCAAAACACTTCCTTTGGCATGCCCTTTGCAGCCTCACTCCAAACGGGGCTCTCCGCTTCATCCATCCCCTGACTCCATACTAGCACCAACGGGCTGCTAAAGCGTTTCGCAGAAAACACCAAGGAACCTGTTTCTCACTCCAAGCACAAAGCGTGCGCAGCACGAGTCTTGGCACAGCAAAACACTTCCTTTGGCATGCCCTTTGCAGCCTCACTCCAAACGGGGCTCTCCGCTTCATCCATCCCCTGACTCCATACTAGCACCAACGGGCTGCTAAAGCGTTTCGCAGAAAACACCAAGGAACCTGTTTCTCACTCCAAGCACAAAGCGTGCGCAGCACGAGTCTTGGCACAGCAAAACACTTCCTTTGGCATGCCCTTTGCAGCCTCACTCCAAACGGGGCTCTCCGCTTCATCCATCCCCTGACTCCATACTAGCACCAACGGGCTGCTAAAGCGTTTCGCAGAAAACACCAAGGAACCTGTTTCTCACTCCAAGCACAAAGCGTGCGCAGCACGAGTCTTGGCACAGCAAAACACTTCCTTTGGCATGCCCTTTGCAGCCTCACTCCAAACGGGGCTCTCCGCTTCATCCATCCCCTGACTCCATACTAGCACCAACGGGCTGCTAAAGCGTTTCGCAGAAAACACCAAGGAACCTGTTTCTCACTCCAAGCACAAAGCGTGCGCAGCACGAGTCTTGGCACAGCAAAACACTTCCTTTGGCATGCCCTTTGCAGCCTCACTCCAAACGGGGCTCTCCGCTTCATCCATCCCCTGACTCCATACTAGCACCAACGGGCTGCTAAAGCGTTTCGCAGAAAACACCAAGGAACCTGTTTCTCACTCCAAGCACAAAGCGTGCGCAGCACGAGTCTTGGCACAGCAAAACACTTCCTTTGGCATGCCCTTTGCAGCCTCACTCCAAACGGGGCTCTCCGCTTCATCCATCCCCTGACTCCATACTAGCACCAACGGGCTGCTAAAGCGTTTCGCAGAAAACACCAAGGAACCTGTTTCTCACTCCAAGCACAAAGCGTGCGCAGCACGAGTCTTGGCACAGCAAAACACTTCCTTTGGCATGCCCTTTGCAGCCTCACTCCAAACGGGGCTCTCCGCTTCATCCATCCCCTGACTCCATACTAGCACCAACGGGCTGCTAAAGCGTTTCGCAGAAAACACCAAGGAACCTGTTTCTCACTCCAAGCACAAAGCGTGCGCAGCACGAGTCTTGGCACAGCAAAACACTTCCTTTGGCATGCCCTTTGCAGCCTCACTCCAAACGGGGCTCTCCGCTTCATCCATCCCCTGACTCCATACTAGCACCAACGGGCTGCTAAAGCGTTTCGCAGAAAACACCAAGGAACCTGTTTCTCACTCCAAGCACAAAGCGTGCGCAGCACGAGTCTTGGCACAGCAAAACACTTCCTTTGGCATGCCCTTTGCAGCCTCACTCCAAACGGGGCTCTCCGCTTCATCCATCCCCTGACTCCATACTAGCACCAACGGGCTGCTAAAGCGTTTCGCAGAAAACACCAAGGAACCTGTTTCTCACTCCAAGCACAAAGCGTGCGCAGCACGAGTCTTGGCACAGCAAAACACTTCCTTTGGCATGCCCTTTGCAGCCTCACTCCAAACGGGGCTCTCCGCTTCATCCATCCCCTGACTCCATACTAGCACCAACGGGCTGCTAAAGCGTTTCGCAGAAAACACCAAGGAACCTGTTTCTCACTCCAAGCACAAAGCGTGCGCAGCACGAGTCTTGGCACAGCAAAACACTTCCTTTGGCATGCCCTTTGCAGCCTCACTCCAAACGGGGCTCTCCGCTTCATCCATCCCCTGACTCCATACTAGCACCAACGGGCTGCTAAAGCGTTTCGCAGAAAACACCAAGGAACCTGTTTCTCACTCCAAGCACAAAGCGTGCGCAGCACGAGTCTTGGCACAGCAAAACACTTCCTTTGGCATGCCCTTTGCAGCCTCACTCCAAACGGGGCTCTCCGCTTCATCCATCCCCTGACTCCATACTAGCACCAACGGGCTGCTAAAGCGTTTCGCAGAAAACACCAAGGAACCTGTTTCTCACTCCAAGCACAAAGCGTGCGCAGCACGAGTCTTGGCACAGCAAAACACTTCCTTTGGCATGCCCTTTGCAGCCTCACTCCAAACGGGGCTCTCCGCTTCATCCATCCCCTGACTCCATACTAGCACCAACGGGCTGCTAAAGCGTTTCGCAGAAAACACCAAGGAACCTGTTTCTCACTCCAAGCACAAAGCGTGCGCAGCACGAGTCTTGGCACAGCAAAACACTTCCTTTGGCATGCCCTTTGCAGCCTCACTCCAAACGGGGCTCTCCGCTTCATCCATCCCCTGACTCCATACTAGCACCAACGGGCTGCTAAAGCGTTTCGCAGAAAACACCAAGGAACCTGTTTCTCACTCCAAGCACAAAGCGTGCGCAGCACGAGTCTTGGCACAGCAAAACACTTCCTTTGGCATGCCCTTTGCAGCCTCACTCCAAACGGGGCTCTCCGCTTCATCCATCCCCTGACTCCATACTAGCACCAACGGGCTGCTAAAGCGTTTCGCAGAAAACACCAAGGAACCTGTTTCTCACTCCAAGCACAAAGCGTGCGCAGCACGAGTCTTGGCACAGCAAAACACTTCCTTTGGCATGCCCTTTGCAGCCTCACTCCAAACGGGGCTCTCCGCTTCATCCATCCCCTGACTCCATACTAGCACCAACGGGCTGCTAAAGCGTTTCGCAGAAAACACCAAGGAACCTGTTTCTCACTCCAAGCACAAAGCGTGCGCAGCACGAGTCTTGGCACAGCAAAACACTTCCTTTGGCATGCCCTTTGCAGCCTCACTCCAAACGGGGCTCTCCGCTTCATCCATCCCCTGACTCCATACTAGCACCAACGGGCTGCTAAAGCGTTTCGCAGAAAACACCAAGGAACCTGTTTCTCACTCCAAGCACAAAGCGTGCGCAGCACGAGTCTTGGCACAGCAAAACACTTCCTTTGGCATGCCCTTTGCAGCCTCACTCCAAACGGGGCTCTCCGCTTCATCCATCCCCTGACTCCATACTAGCACCAACGGGCTGCTAAAGCGTTTCGCAGAAAACACCAAGGAACCTGTTTCTCACTCCAAGCACAAAGCGTGCGCAGCACGAGTCTTGGCACAGCAAAACACTTCCTTTGGCATGCCCTTTGCAGCCTCACTCCAAACGGGGCTCTCCGCTTCATCCATCCCCTGACTCCATACTAGCACCAACGGGCTGCTAAAGCGTTTCGCAGAAAACACCAAGGAACCTGTTTCTCACTCCAAGCACAAAGCGTGCGCAGCACGAGTCTTGGCACAGCAAAACACTTCCTTTGGCATGCCCTTTGCAGCCTCACTCCAAACGGGGCTCTCCGCTTCATCCATCCCCTGACTCCATACTAGCACCAACGGGCTGCTAAAGCGTTTCGCAGAAAACACCAAGGAACCTGTTTCTCACTCCAAGCACAAAGCGTGCGCAGCACGAGTCTTGGCACAGCAAAACACTTCCTTTGGCATGCCCTTTGCAGCCTCACTCCAAACGGGGCTCTCCGCTTCATCCATCCCCTGACTCCATACTAGCACCAACGGGCTGCTAAAGCGTTTCGCAGAAAACACCAAGGAACCTGTTTCTCACTCCAAGCACAAAGCGTGCGCAGCACGAGTCTTGGCACAGCAAAACACTTCCTTTGGCATGCCCTTTGCAGCCTCACTCCAAACGGGGCTCTCCGCTTCATCCATCCCCTGACTCCATACTAGCACCAACGGGCTGCTAAAGCGTTTCGCAGAAAACACCAAGGAACCTGTTTCTCACTCCAAGCACAAAGCGTGCGCAGCACGAGTCTTGGCACAGCAAAACACTTCCTTTGGCATGCCCTTTGCAGCCTCACTCCAAACGGGGCTCTCCGCTTCATCCATCCCCTGACTCCATACTAGCACCAACGGGCTGCTAAAGCGTTTCGCAGAAAACACCAAGGAACCTGTTTCTCACTCCAAGCACAAAGCGTGCGCAGCACGAGTCTTGGCACAGCAAAACACTTCCTTTGGCATGCCCTTTGCAGCCTCACTCCAAACGGGGCTCTCCGCTTCATCCATCCCCTGACTCCATACTAGCACCAACGGGCTGCTAAAGCGTTTCGCAGAAAACACCAAGGAACCTGTTTCTCACTCCAAGCACAAAGCGTGCGCAGCACGAGTCTTGGCACAGCAAAACACTTCCTTTGGCATGCCCTTTGCAGCCTCACTCCAAACGGGGCTCTCCGCTTCATCCATCCCCTGACTCCATACTAGCACCAACGGGCTGCTAAAGCGTTTCGCAGAAAACACCAAGGAACCTGTTTCTCACTCCAAGCACAAAGCGTGCGCAGCAGGAGTCTTGGCACAGCAAAACACTTCCTTTGGCATGCCCTTTGCAGCCTCACTCCAAACGGGGCTCTCCGCTTCATCCATCCCCTGACTCCATACTAGCACCAACGGGCTGCTAAAGCGTTTCGCAGAAAACACCAAGGAACCTGTTTCTCACTCCAAGCACAAAGCGTGCGCAGCACGAGTCTTGGCACAGCAAAACACTTCTCTTGGCATGCCCTTTGCAGCCTCACTCCAAACGGGGCTCTCCGCTTCATCCATCCCCTGACTCCATACTAGCACCAACGGGCTGCTAAAGCGTTTCGCAGAAAACACCAAGGAACTTGTTTCTCACTCCAAGCACAAAGCGTGCGCAGCACGAGTCTTGGCACAGCAAAACACTTCCTTTGGCATGCCCTTTGCAGCCTCACTCCAAACGGGGCTCTCCGCTTCATCCATCCCCTGACTCCATACTAGCACCAACGGGCTGCTAAAGCGTTTCGCAGAAAACACCAAGGAACCTGTTTCTCACTCCAAGCACAAAGCGTGCGCAGCACGAGTCTTGGCACAGCAAAACACTTCCTTTGGCATGCCCTTTGCAGCCTCACTCCAAACGGGGCTCTCCGCTTCATCCATCCCCTGACTCCATACTAGCACCAACGGGCTGCGTTTCTGCGTTTCGCAGAAAACACCAAGGAACCTGTTTCTCACTCCAAGCACAAAGCGTGCGCAGCACGAGTCTTGGCACAGCAGAACACTTCCTTTGGCATGCCCTTTGCAGCCTCACTCCAAACGGGGCTCTCCGCTTCATCCATCCCCTGACTCCATACTAGCACCAACGGGCTGCGTTTCTGCGTTTCGCAGAAAACACCAAGGAACCTGTTTCTCACTCCAAGCACAAAGCGTGCGCAGCACGAGTCTTGGCACAGCAAAACACTTCCTTTGGCATGCCCTTTGCAGCCTCACTCCAAACGGGGCTCTCCGCTTCATCCATCCCCTGACTCCATACTAGCACCAACGGGCTGCTAAAGCGTTTCGCAGAAAACACCAAGGAACCTGTTTCTCACTCCAAGCACAAAGCGTGCGCAGCACGAGTCTTGGCACAGCAAAACACTTCCTTTGGCATGCCCTTTGCAGCCTCACTCCAAACGGGGCTCTCCGCTTCATCCATCCCCTGACTCCATACTAGCACCAACGGGCTGCGTTTCTGCGTTTCGCAGAAAACACCAAGGAACCTGTTTCTCACTCCAAGCACAAAGCGTGCGCAGCACGAGTCTTGGCACAGCAGAACACTTCCTTTGGCATGCCCTTTGCAGCCTCACTCCAAACGGGGCTCTCCGCTTCATCCATCCCCTGACTCCATACTAGCACCAACGGGCTGCGTTTCTGCGTTTCGCAGAAAACACCAAGGAACCTGTTTCTCACTCCAAGCACAAAGCGTGCGCAGCACGAGTCTTGGCACAGCAAAACACTTCCTTTGGCATGCCCTTTGCAGCCTCACTCCAAACGGGGCTCTCCGCTTCATCCATCCCCTGACTCCATACTAGCACCAACGGGCTGCTAAAGCGTTTCGCAGAAAACACCAAGGAACCTGTTTCTCACTCCAAGCACAAAGCGTGCGCAGCACGAGTCTTGGCACAGCAAAACACTTCCTTTGGCATGCCCTTTGCAGCCTCACTCCAAACGGGGCTCTCCGCTTCATCCATCCCCTGACTCCATACTAGCACCAACGGGCTGCGTTTCTGCGTTTCGCAGAAAACACCAAGGAACCTGTTTCTCACTCCAAGCACAAAGCGTGCGCAGCACGAGTCTTGGCACAGCAAAACACTTCCTTTGGCATGCCCTTTGCAGCCTCACTCCAAACGGGGCTCTCCGCTTCATCCATCCCCTGACTCCATACTAGCACCAACGGGCTGCGTTTCTGCGTTTCGCAGAAAACACCAAGGAACCTGTTTCTCACTCCAAGCAACAAAGCGTGCGCAGCACGAGTCTTGGCACAGCAAAACACTTCCTTTGGCATGCCCTTTGCAGCCTCACTCCAAACGGGGCTCTCCGCTTCATCCATCCCCTGACTCCATACTAGCACCAACGGGCTGCGTTTCTGCGTTTCGCAGAAAACACCAAGGAACCTGTTTCTCACTCCAAGCACAAAGCGTGCGCAGCACGAGTCTTGGCACAGCAAAACACTTCTCTTGGCATGCCCTTTGCAGCCTCACTCCAAACGGGGCTCTCCGCTTCATCCATCCCCTGACTCCATACTAGCACCAACGGGCTGCTAAAGCGTTTCGCAGAAAACACCAAGGAACCTGTTTCTCACTCCAAGCACAAAGCGTGCGCAGCACGAGTCTTGGCACAGCAAAACACTTCCTTTGGCATGCCCTTTGCAGCCTCACTCCAAACGGGGCTCTCCGCTTCATCCATCCCCTGACTCCATACTAGCACCAACGGCCTGCTAAAGCGTTTCGCAGAAAACACCAAGGAACCTGTTTCTCACTCCAAGCACAAAGCGTGCGCAGCACGAGTCTTGGCACAGCAAAACACTTCCTTTGGCATGCCCTTTGCAGCCTCACTCCAAACGGGGCTCTCCGCTTCATCCATCCCCTGACTCCATACTAGCACCAACGGGCTGCGTTTCTGCGTTTCGCAGAAAACACCAAGGAACCTGTTTCTCACTCCAAGCACAAAGCGTGCGCAGCACGAGTCTTGGCACAGCAAAACACTTCCTTTGGCATGCCCTTTGCAGCCTCACTCCAAACGGGGCTCTCCGCTTCATCCATCCCCTGACTCCATACTAGCACCAACGGGCTGCTAAAGCGTTTCGCAGAAAACACCAAGGAACCTGTTTCTCACTCCAAGCACAAAGCGTGCGCAGCACGAGTCTTGGCACAGCAAAACACTTCCTTTGGCATGCCCTTTGCAGCCTCACTCCAAACGGGGCTCTCCGCTTCATCCATCCCCTGACTCCATACTAGCACCAACGGGCTGCTAAAGCGTTTCGCAGAAAACACCAAGGAACCTGTTTCTCACTCCAAGCACAAAGCGTGCGCAGCACGAGTCTTGGCACAGCAAAACACTTCCTTTGGCATGCCCTTTGCAGCCTCACTCCAAACGGGGCTCTCCGCTTCATCCATCCCCTGACTCCATACTAGCACCAACGGGCTGCGTTTCTGCGTTTCGCAGAAAACACCAAGGAACCTGTTTCTCACTCCAAGCACAAAGCATGCGCAGCACGAGTCTTGGCACAGCAAAACACTTCCTTTGGCATGCCCTTTGCAGCCTCACTCCAAATGGGGCTCTCCGCTTCATCCATCCCCTGACTCCATACTAGCACCAACGGGCTGCGTTTCTGCGTTTCGCAGAAAACACCAAGGAACCTGTTTCTCACTCCAAGCACAAAGCGTGCGCAGCATGAGTCTTGGCACAGCAAAACACTTCCTTTGGCATGCCCTTTGCAGCCTCACTCCAAACGGGGCTCTCCGCTTCATCCATCCCCTGACTCCATACTAGCACCAACGGGCTGCGTTTCTGCGTTTCGCAGAAAACACCAAGGAACCTGTTTCTCACTCCAAGCACAAAGCGTGCGCAGCACGAGTCTTGGCACAGCAAAACACTTCCTTTGGCATGCCCTTTGCAGCCTCACTCCAAACGGGGCTCTCCGCTTCATCCATCCCCTGACTCCATACTAGCACCAACGGGCTGCGTTTCTGCGTTTCGCAGAAAACACCAAGGAACCTGTTTCTCACTCCAAGCACAAAGCGTGCGCAGCACGAGTCTTGGCACAGCAAAACACTTCCTTTGGCATGCCCTTTGCAGCCTCACTCCAAACGGGGCTCTCCGCTTCATCCATCCCCTGACTCCATACTAGCACCAACGGGCTGCGTTTCTGCGTTTCGCAGAAAACACCAAGGAACCTGTTTCTCACTCCAAGCACAAAGCGTGCGCAGCACGAGTCTTGGCACAGCAAAACACTTCCTTTGGCATGCCCTTTGCAGCCTCACTCCAAACGGGGCTCTCCGCTTCATCCATCCCCTGACTCCATACTAGCACCAACGGGCTGCTAAAGCGTTTCGCAGAAAACACCAAAGAACCTGTTTCTCACTCCAAGCACAAAGCGTGCGCAGCACGAGTCTTGGCACAGCAAAACACTTCCTTTGGCATGCCCTTTGCAGCCTCACTCCAAACGGGGCTCTCCGCTTCATCCATCCCCTGACTCCATACTAGCACCAACGGGCTGCGTTTCTGCGTTTCGCAGAAAACACCAAGGAACCTGTTTCTCACTCCAAGCACAAAGCGTGCGCAGCACGAGTCTTGGCACAGCAAAACACTTCCTTTGGCATGCCCTTTGCAGCCTCACTCCAAACGGGGCTCTCCGCTTCATCCATCCCCTGACTCCATACTAGCACCAACGGGCTGCTAAAGCGTTTCGCAGAAAACACCAAGGAACCTGTTTCTCACTCCAAGCACAAAGCGTGCGCAGCACGAGTCTTGGCACAGCAAAACACTTCCTTTGGCATGCCCTTTGCAGCCTCACTCCAAACGGGGCTCTCCGCTTCATCCATCCCCTGACTCCATACTAGCACCAACGGGCTGCTAAAGCGTTTCGCAGAAAACACCAAGGAACCTGTTTCTCACTCCAAGCACAAAGCGTGCGCAGCACGAGTCTTGGCACAGCAAAACACTTCCTTTGGCATGCCCTTTGCAGCCTCACTCCAAACGGGGCTCTCCGCTTCATCCATCCCCTGACTCCATACTAGCACCAACGGGCTGCTAAAGCGTTTCGCAGAAAACACCAAGGAACCTGTTTCTCACTCCAAGCACAAAGCGTGCGCAGCACGAGTCTTGGCACAGCAAAACACTTCCTTTGGCATGCCCTTTGCAGCCTCACTCCAAACGGGGCTCTCCGCTTCATCCATCCCCTGACTCCATACTAGCACCAACGGGCTGCGTTTCTGCGTTTCGCAGAAAACACCAAGGAACCTGTTTCTCACTCCAAGCACAAAGCGTGCGCAGCACGAGTCTTGGCACAGCAAAACACTTCCTTTGGCATGCCCTTTGCAGCCTCACTCCAAACGGGGCTCTCCGCTTCATCCATCCCCTGACTCCATACTAGCACCAACGGGCTGCGTTTCTGCGTTTCGCAGAAAACACCAAGGAACCTGTTTCTCACTCCAAGCACAAAGCATGCGCAGCACGAGTCTTGGCACAGCAAAACACTTCCTTTGGCATGCCCTTTGCAGCCTCACTCCAAATGGGGCTCTCCGCTTCATCCATCCCCTGACTCCATACTAGCACCAACGGGCTGCGTTTCTGCGTTTCGCAGAAAACACCAAGGAACCTGTTTCTCACTCCAAGCACAAAGCGTGCGCAGCATGAGTCTTGGCACAGCAAAACACTTCCTTTGGCATGCCCTTTGCAGCCTCACTCCAAACGGGGCTCTCCGCTTCATCCATCCCCTGACTCCATACTAGCACCAACGGGCTGCTAAAGCGTTTCGCAGAAAACACCAAGGAACCTGTTTCTCACTCCAAGCACAAAGCGTGCGCAGCACGAGTCTTGGCACAGCAAAACACTTCCTTTGGCATGCCCTTTGCAGCCTCACTCCAAACGGGGCTCTCCGCTTCATCCATCCCCTGACTCCATACTAGCACCAACGGGCTGCTAAAGCGTTTCGCAGAAAACACCAAGGAACCTGTTTCTCACTCCAAGCACAAAGCGTGCGCAGCACGAGTCTTGGCACAGCAAAACACTTCCTTTGGCATGCCCTTTGCAGCCTCACTCCAAACGGGGCTCTCCGCTTCATCCATCCCCTGACTCCATACTAGCACCAACGGGCTGCTAAAGCGTTTCGCAGAAAACACCAAGGAACCTGTTTCTCACTCCAAGCACAAAGCGTGCGCAGCACGAGTCTTGGCACAGCAAAACACTTCCTTTGGCATGCCCTTTGCAGCCTCACTCCAAACGGGGCTCTCCGCTTCATCCATCCCCTGACTCCATACTAGCACCAACGGGCTGCGTTTCTGCGTTTCGCAGAAAACACCAAGGAACCTGTTTCTCACTCCAAGCACAAAGCGTGCGCAGCACGAGTCTTGGCACAGCAAAACACTTCCTTTGGCATGCCCTTTGCAGCCTCACTCCAAACGGGGCTCTCCGCTTCATCCATCCCCTGACTCCATACTAGCACCAACGGGCTGCTAAAGCGTTTCGCAGAAAACACCAAGGAACCTGTTTCTCACTCCAAGCACAAAGCGTGCGCAGCACACGAGTCTTGGCACAGCAAAACACTTCCTTTGGCATGCCCTTTGCAGCCTCACTCCAAACGGGGCTCTCCGCTTCATCCATCCCCTGACTCCATACTAGCACCAACGGGCTGCTAAAGCGTTTCGCAGAAAACACCAAGGAACCTGTTTCTCACTCCAAGCACAAAGCGTGCGCAGCACGAGTCTTGGCACAGCAAAACACTTCCTTTGGCATGCCCTTTGCAGCCTCACTCCAAACGGGGCTCTCCGCTTCATCCATCCCCTGACTCCATACTAGCACCAACGGGCTGCTAAAGCGTTTCGCAGAAAACACCAAGGAACCTGTTTCTCACTCCAAGCACAAAGCGTGCGCAGCACGAGTCTTGGCACAGCAAAACACTTCCTTTGGCATGCCCTTTGCAGCCTCACTCCAAACGGGGCTCTCCGCTTCATCCATCCCCTGACTCCATACTAGCACCAACGGGCTGCTAAAGCGTTTCGCAGAAAACACCAAGGAACCTGTTTCTCACTCCAAGCACAAAGCGTGCGCAGCACGAGTCTTGGCACAGCAAAACACTTCCTTTGGCATGCCCTTTGCAGCCTCACTCCAAACGGGGCTCTCCGCTTCATCCATCCCCTGACTCCATACTAGCACCAACGGGCTGCTAAAGCGTTTCGCAGAAAACACCAAGGAACCTGTTTCTCACTCCAAGCACAAAGCGTGCGCAGCACGAGTCTTGGCACAGCAAAACACTTCCTTTGGCATGCCCTTTGCAGCCTCACTCCAAACGGGGCTCTCCGCTTCATCCATCCCCTGACTCCATACTAGCACCAACGGGCTGCTAAAGCGTTTCGCAGAAAACACCAAGGAACCTGTTTCTCACTCCAAGCACAAAGCGTGCGCAGCACGAGTCTTGGCACAGCAAAACACTTCCTTTGGCATGCCCTTTGCAGCCTCACTCCAAACGGGGCTCTCCGCTTCATCCATCCCCTGACTCCATACTAGCACCAACGGGCTGCTAAAGCGTTTCGCAGAAAACACCAAGGAACCTGTTTCTCACTCCAAGCACAAAGCGTGCGCAGCACGAGTCTTGGCACAGCAAAACACTTCCTTTGGCATGCCCTTTGCAGCCTCACTCCAAACGGGGCTCTCCGCTTCATCCATCCCCTGACTCCATACTAGCACCAACGGGCTGCTAAAGCGTTTCGCAGAAAACACCAAGGAACCTGTTTCTCACTCCAAGCACAAAGCGTGCGCAGCACGAGTCTTGGCACAGCAAAACACTTCCTTTGGCATGCCCTTTGCAGCCTCACTCCAAACGGGGCTCTCCGCTTCATCCATCCCCTGACTCCATACTAGCACCAACGGGCTGCTAAAGCGTTTCGCAGAAAACACCAAGGAACCTGTTTCTCACTCCAAGCACAAAGCGTGCGCAGCACGAGTCTTGGCACAGCAAAACACTTCCTTTGGCATGCCCTTTGCAGCCTCACTCCAAACGGGGCTCTCCGCTTCATCCATCCCCTGACTCCATACTAGCACCAACGGGCTGCTAAAGCGTTTCGCAGAAAACACCAAGGAACCTGTTTCTCACTCCACAAAGCGTGCGCAGCACGAGTCTTGGCACAGCAAAACACTTCCTTTGGCATGCCCTTTGCAGCCTCACTCCAAACGGGGCTCTCCGCTTCATCCATCCCCTGACTCCATACTAGCACCAACGGGCTGCGTAAAGCGTTTCGCAGAAAACACCAAGGAACCTGTTTCTCACTCCAAGCACAAAGCGTGCGCAGCACGAGTCTTGGCACAGCAAAACACTTCCTTTGGCATGCCCTTTGCAGCCTCACTCCAAACGGGGCTCTCCGCTTCATCCATCCCCTGACTACTCCATACTAGCACCAACGGGCTGCTAAAGCGTTTCGCAGAAAACACCAAGGAACCTGTTTCTCACTCCAAGCACAAAGCGTGCGCAGCACGAGTCTTGGCACAGCAAAACACTTCCTTTGGCATGCCCTTTGCAGCCTCACTCCAAACGGGGCTCTCCGCTTCATCCATCCCCTGACTCCATACTAGCACCAACGGGCTGCTAAAGCGTTTCGCAGAAAACACCAAGGAACCTGTTTCTCACTCCAAGCACAAAGCGTGCGCAGCACGAGTCTTGGCACAGCAAAACACTTCCTTTGGCATGCCCTTTGCAGCCTCACTCCAAACGGGGCTCTCCGCTTCATCCATCCCCTGACTCCATACTAGCACCAACGGGCTGCTTCTGCGTTTCGCAGAAAACACCAAGGAACCTGTTTCTCACTCCAAGCACAAAGCGTGCGCAGCACGAGTCTTGGCACAGCAAAACACTTCCTTTGGCATGCCCTTTGCAGCCTCACTCCAAACGGGGCTCTCCGCTTCATCCATCCCCTGACTCCATACTAGCACCAACGGGCTGCTAAAGCGTTTCGCAGAAAACACCAAGGAACCTGTTTCTCACTCCAAGCACAAAGCGTGCGCAGCACGAGTCTTGGCACAGCAAAACACTTCCTTTGGCATGCCCTTTGCAGCCTCACTCCAAACGGGGCTCTCCGCTTCATCCATCCCCTGACTCCATACTAGCACCAACGGGCTGCTAAAGCGTTTCGCAGAAAACACCAAGGAACCTGTTTCTCACTCCAAGCACAAAGCGTGCGCAGCACGAGTCTTGGCACAGCAAAACACTTCCTTTGGCATGCCCTTTGCAGCCTCACTCCAAACGGGGCTCTCCGCTTCATCCATCCCCTGACTCCATACTAGCACCAACGGGCTGCTAAAGCGTTTCGCAGAAAACACCAAGGAACCTGTTTCTCACTCCAAGCACAAAGCGTGCGCAGCACGAGTCTTGGCACAGCAAAACACTTCCTTTGGCATGCCCTTTGCAGCCTCACTCCAAACGGGGCTCTCCGCTTCATCCATCCCCTGACTCCATACTAGCACCAACGGGCTGCTAAAGCGTTTCGCAGAAAACACCAAGGAACCTGTTTCTCACTCCAAGCACAAAGCGTGCGCAGCACGAGTCTTGGCACAGCAAAACACTTCCTTTGGCATGCCCTTTGCAGCCTCACTCCAAACGGGGCTCTCCGCTTCATCCATCCCCTGACTCCATACTAGCACCAACGGGCTGCTAAAGCGTTTCGCAGAAAACACCAAGGAACCTGTTTCTCACTCCAAGCACAAAGCGTGCGCAGCACGAGTCTTGGCACAGCAAAACACTTCCTTTGGCATGCCCTTTGCAGCCTCACTCCAAACGGGGCTCTCCGCTTCATCCATCCCCTGACTCCATACTAGCACCAACGGGCTGCTAAAGCGTTTCGCAGAAAACACCAAGGAACCTGTTTCTCACTCCAAGCACAAAGCGTGCGCAGCACGAGTCTTGGCACAGCAAAACACTTCCTTTGGCATGCCCTTTGCAGCCTCACTCCAAACGGGGCTCTCCGCTTCATCCATCCCCTGACTCCATACTAGCACCAACGGGCTGCTAAAGCGTTTCGCAGAAAACACCAAGGAACCTGTTTCTCACTCCAAGCACAAAGCGTGCGCAGCACGAGTCTTGGCACAGCAAAACACTTCCTTTGGCATGCCCTTTGCAGCCTCACTCCAAACGGGGCTCTCCGCTTCATCCATCCCCTGACTCCATACTAGCACCAACGGGCTGCTAAAGCGTTTCGCAGAAAACACCAAGGAACCTGTTTCTCACTCCAAGCACAAAGCGTGCGCAGCACGAGTCTTGGCACAGCAAAACACTTCCTTTGGCATGCCCTTTGCAGCCTCACTCCAAACGGGGCTCTCCGCTTCATCCATCCCCTGACTCCATACTAGCACCAACGGGCTGCTAAAGCGTTTCGCAGAAAACACCAAGGAACCTGTTTCTCACTCCAAGCACAAAGCGTGCGCAGCACGAGTCTTGGCACAGCAAAACACTTCCTTTGGCATGCCCTTTGCAGCCTCACTCCAAACGGGGCTCTCCGCTTCATCCATCCCCTGACTCCATACTAGCACCAACGGGCTGCTAAAGCGTTTCGCAGAAAACACCAAGGAACCTGTTTCTCACTCCAAGCACAAAGCGTGCGCAGCACGAGTCTTGGCACAGCAAAACACTTCCTTTGGCATGCCCTTTGCAGCCTCACTCCAAACGGGGCTCTCCGCTTCATCCATCCCCTGACTCCATACTAGCACCAACGGGCTGCTAAAGCGTTTCGCAGAAAACACCAAGGAACCTGTTTCTCACTCCAAGCACAAAGCGTGCGCAGCACGAGTCTTGGCACAGCAAAACACTTCCTTTGGCATGCCCTTTGCAGCCTCACTCCAAACGGGGCTCTCCGCTTCATCCATCCCCTGACTCCATACTAGCACCAACGGGCTGCTAAAGCGTTTCGCAGAAAACACCAAGGAACCTGTTTCTCACTCCAAGCACAAAGCGTGCGCAGCACGAGTCTTGGCACAGCAAAACACTTCCTTTGGCATGCCCTTTGCAGCCTCACTCCAAACGGGGCTCTCCGCTTCATCCATCCCCTGACTCCATACTAGCACCAACGGGCTGCTAAAGCGTTTCGCAGAAAACACCAAGGAACCTGTTTCTCACTCCAAGCACAAAGCGTGCGCAGCACGAGTCTTGGCACAGCAAAACACTTCCTTTGGCATGCCCTTTGCAGCCTCACTCCAAACGGGGCTCTCCGCTTCATCCATCCCCTGACTCCATACTAGCACCAACGGGCTGCTAAAGCGTTTCGCAGAAAACACCAAGGAACCTGTTTCTCACTCCAAGCACAAAGCGTGCGCAGCACGAGTCTTGGCACAGCAAAACACTTCCTTTGGCATGCCCTTTGCAGCCTCACTCCAAACGGGGCTCTCCGCTTCATCCATCCCCTGACTCCATACTAGCACCAACGGGCTGCTAAAGCGTTTCGCAGAAAACACCAAGGAACCTGTTTCTCACTCCAAGCACAAAGCGTGCGCAGCACGAGTCTTGGCACAGCAAAACACTTCCTTTGGCATGCCCTTTGCAGCCTCACTCCAAACGGGGCTCTCCGCTTCATCCATCCCCTGACTCCATACTAGCACCAACGGGCTGCTAAAGCGTTTCGCAGAAAACACCAAGGAACCTGTTTCTCACTCCAAGCACAAAGCGTGCGCAGCACGAGTCTTGGCACAGCAAAACACTTCCTTTGGCATGCCCTTTGCAGCCTCACTCCAAACGGGGCTCTCCGCTTCATCCATCCCCTGACTCCATACTAGCACCAACGGGCTGCTAAAGCGTTTCGCAGAAAACACCAAGGAACCTGTTTCTCACTCCAAGCACAAAGCGTGCGCAGCACGAGTCTTGGCACAGCAAAACACTTCCTTTGGCATGCCCTTTGCAGCCTCACTCCAAACGGGGCTCTCCGCTTCATCCATCCCCTGACTCCATACTAGCACCAACGGGCTGCTAAAGCGTTTCGCAGAAAACACCAAGGAACCTGTTTCTCACTCCAAGCACAAAGCGTGCGCAGCACGAGTCTTGGCACAGCAAAACACTTCCTTTGGCATGCCCTTTGCAGCCTCACTCCAAACGGGGCTCTCCGCTTCATCCATCCCCTGACTCCATACTAGCACCAACGGGCTGCTAAAGCGTTTCGCAGAAAACACCAAGGAACCTGTTTCTCACTCCAAGCACAAAGCGTGCGCAGCACGAGTCTTGGCACAGCAAAACACTTCCTTTGGCATGCCCTTTGCAGCCTCACTCCAAACGGGGCTCTCCGCTTCATCCATCCCCTGACTCCATACTAGCACCAACGGGCTGCTAAAGCGTTTCGCAGAAAACACCAAGGAACCTGTTTCTCACTCCAAGCACAAAGCGTGCGCAGCACGAGTCTTGGCACAGCAAAACACTTCCTTTGGCATGCCCTTTGCAGCCTCACTCCAAACGGGGCTCTCCGCTTCATCCATCCCCTGACTCCATACTAGCACCAACGGGCTGCTAAAGCGTTTCGCAGAAAACACCAAGGAACCTGTTTCTCACTCCAAGCACAAAGCGTGCGCAGCACGAGTCTTGGCACAGCAAAACACTTCCTTTGGCATGCCCTTTGCAGCCTCACTCCAAACGGGGCTCTCCGCTTCATCCATCCCCTGACTCCATACTAGCACCAACGGGCTGCTAAAGCGTTTCGCAGAAAACACCAAGGAACCTGTTTCTCACTCCAAGCACAAAGCGTGCGCAGCACGAGTCTTGGCACAGCAAAACACTTCCTTTGGCATGCCCTTTGCAGCCTCACTCCAAACGGGGCTCTCCGCTTCATCCATCCCCTGACTCCATACTAGCACCAACGGGCTGCTAAAGCGTTTCGCAGAAAACACCAAGGAACCTGTTTCTCACTCCAAGCACAAAGCGTGCGCAGCACGAGTCTTGGCACAGCAAAACACTTCCTTTGGCATGCCCTTTGCAGCCTCACTCCAAACGGGGCTCTCCGCTTCATCCATCCCCTGACTCCATACTAGCACCAACGGGCTGCTAAAGCGTTTCGCAGAAAACACCAAGGAACCTGTTTCTCACTCCAAGCACAAAGCGTGCGCAGCACGAGTCTTGGCACAGCAAAACACTTCCTTTGGCATGCCCTTTGCAGCCTCACTCCAAACGGGGCTCTCCGCTTCATCCATCCCCTGACTCCATACTAGCACCAACGGGCTGCTAAAGCGTTTCGCAGAAAACACCAAGGAACCTGTTTCTCACTCCAAGCACAAAGCGTGCGCAGCACGAGTCTTGGCACAGCAAAACACTTCCTTTGGCATGCCCTTTGCAGCCTCACTCCAAACGGGGCTCTCCGCTTCATCCATCCCCTGACTCCATACTAGCACCAACGGGCTGCTAAAGCGTTTCGCAGAAAACACCAAGGAACCTGTTTCTCACTCCAAGCACAAAGCGTGCGCAGCACGAGTCTTGGCACAGCAAAACACTTCCTTTGGCATGCCCTTTGCAGCCTCACTCCAAACGGGGCTCTCCGCTTCATCCATCCCCTGACTCCATACTAGCACCAACGGGCTGCTAAAGCGTTTCGCAGAAAACACCAAGGAACCTGTTTCTCACTCCAAGCACAAAGCGTGCGCAGCACGAGTCTTGGCACAGCAAAACACTTCCTTTGGCATGCCCTTTGCAGCCTCACTCCAAACGGGGCTCTCCGCTTCATCCATCCCCTGACTCCATACTAGCACCAACGGGCTGCTAAAGCGTTTCGCAGAAAACACCAAGGAACCTGTTTCTCACTCCAAGCACAAAGCGTGCGCAGCACGAGTCTTGGCACAGCAAAACACTTCCTTTGGCATGCCCTTTGCAGCCTCACTCCAAACGGGGCTCTCCGCTTCATCCATCCCCTGACTCCATACTAGCACCAACGGGCTGCTAAAGCGTTTCGCAGAAAACACCAAGGAACCTGTTTCTCACTCCAAGCACAAAGCGTGCGCAGCACGAGTCTTGGCACAGCAAAACACTTCCTTTGGCATGCCCTTTGCAGCCTCACTCCAAACGGGGCTCTCCGCTTCATCCATCCCCTGACTCCATACTAGCACCAACGGGCTGCTAAAGCGTTTCGCAGAAAACACCAAGGAACCTGTTTCTCACTCCAAGCACAAAGCGTGCGCAGCACGAGTCTTGGCACAGCAAAACACTTCCTTTGGCATGCCCTTTGCAGCCTCACTCCAAACGGGGCTCTCCGCTTCATCCATCCCCTGACTCCATACTAGCACCAACGGGCTGCTAAAGCGTTTCGCAGAAAACACCAAGGAACCTGTTTCTCACTCCAAGCACAAAGCGTGCGCAGCACGAGTCTTGGCACAGCAAAACACTTCCTTTGGCATGCCCTTTGCAGCCTCACTCCAAACGGGGCTCTCCGCTTCATCCATCCCCTGACTCCATACTAGCACCAACGGGCTGCTAAAGCGTTTCGCAGAAAACACCAAGGAACCTGTTTCTCACTCCAAGCACAAAGCGTGCGCAGCACGAGTCTTGGCACAGCAAAACACTTCCTTTGGCATGCCCTTTGCAGCCTCACTCCAAACGGGGCTCTCCGCTTCATCCATCCCCTGACTCCATACTAGCACCAACGGGCTGCTTAAGCGTTTCGCAGAAAACACCAAGGAACCTGTTTCTCACTCCAAGCACAAAGCGTGCGCAGCACGAGTCTTGGCACAGCAAAACACTTCCTTTGGCATGCCCTTTGCAGCCTCACTCCAAACGGGGCTCTCCGCTTCATCCATCCCCTGACTCCATACTAGCACCAACGGGCTGCTAAAGCGTTTCGCAGAAAACACCAAGGAACCTGTTTCTCACTCCAAGCACAAAGCGTGCGCAGCACGAGTCTTGGCACAGCAAAACACTTCCTTTGGCATGCCCTTTGCAGCCTCACTCCAAACGGGGCTCTCCGCTTCATCCATCCCCTGACTCCATACTAGCACCAACGGGCTGCTTAAGCGTTTCGCAGAAAACACCAAGGAACCTGTTTCTCACTCCAAGCACAAAGCGTGCGCAGCACGAGTCTTGGCACAGCAAAACACTTCCTTTGGCATGCCCTTTGCAGCCTCACTCCAAACGGGGCTCTCCGCTTCATCCATCCCCTGACTCCATACTAGCACCAACGGGCTGCTAAAGCGTTTCGCAGAAAACACCAAGGAACCTGTTTCTCACTCCAAGCACAAAGCGTGCGCAGCACGAGTCTTGGCACAGCAAAACACTTCCTTTGGCATGCCCTTTGCAGCCTCACTCCAAACGGGGCTCTCCGCTTCATCCATCCCCTGACTCCATACTAGCACCAACGGGCTGCTAAAGCGTTTCGCAGAAAACACCAAGGAACCTGTTTCTCACTCCAAGCACAAAGCGTGCGCAGCACGAGTCTTGGCACAGCAAAACACTTCCTTTGGCATGCCCTTTGCAGCCTCACTCCAAACGGGGCTCTCCGCTTCATCCATCCCCTGACTCCATACTAGCACCAACGGGCTGCTAAAGCGTTTCGCAGAAAACACCAAGGAACCTGTTTCTCACTCCAAGCACAAAGCGTGCGCAGCACGAGTCTTGGCACAGCAAAACACTTCCTTTGGCATGCCCTTTGCAGCCTCACTCCAAACGGGGCTCTCCGCTTCATCCATCCCCTGACTCCATACTAGCACCAACGGGCTGCTAAAGCGTTTCGCAGAAAACACCAAGGAACCTGTTTCTCACTCCAAGCACAAAGCGTGCGCAGCACGAGTCTTGGCACAGCAAAACACTTCCTTTGGCATGCCCTTTGCAGCCTCACTCCAAACGGGGCTCTCCGCTTCATCCATCCCCTGACTCCATACTAGCACCAACGGGCTGCTAATGCGTTTCGCAGAAAACACCAAGGAACCTGTTTCTCACTCCAAGCACAAAGCGTGCGCAGCACGAGTCTTGGCACAGCAAAACACTTCCTTTGGCATGCCCTTTGCAGCCTCACTCCAAACGGGGCTCTCCGCTTCATCCATCCCCTGACTCCATACTAGCACCAACGGGCTGCTAACTGCGTTTCGCAGAAAACACCAAGGAACCTGTTTCTCACTCCAAGCACAAAGCGTGCGCAGCACGAGTCTTGGCACAGCAAAACACTTCCTTTGGCATGCCCTTTGCAGCCTCACTCCAAACGGGGCTCTCCGCTTCATCCATCCCCTGACTCCATACTAGCACCAACGGGCTGCTAAAGCGTTTCGCAGAAAACACCAAGGAACCTGTTTCTCACTCCAAGCACAAAGCGTGCGCAGCACGAGTCTTGGCACAGCAAAACACTTCCTTTGGCATGCCCTTTGCAGCCTCACTCCAAACGGGGCTCTCCGCTTCATCCATCCCCTGACTCCATACTAGCACCAACGGGCTGCTAAAGCGTTTCGCAGAAAACACCAAGGAACCTGTTTCTCACTCCAAGCACAAAGCGTGCGCAGCACGAGTCTTGGCACAGCAAAACACTTCCTTTGGCATGCCCTTTGCAGCCTCACTCCAAACGGGGCTCTCCGCTTCATCCATCCCCTGACTCCATACTAGCACCAACGGGCTGCTAAAGCGTTTCGCAGAAAACACCAAGGAACCTGTTTCTCACTCCAAGCACAAAGCGTGCGCAGCACGAGTCTTGGCACAGCAAAACACTTCCTTTGGCATGCCCTTTGCAGCCTCACTCCAAACGGGGCTCTCCGCTTCATCCATCCCCTGACTCCATACTAGCACCAACGGGCTGCTAAAGCGTTTCGCAGAAAACACCAAGGAACCTGTTTCTCACTCCAAGCACAAAGCGTGCGCAGCACGAGTCTTGGCACAGCAAAACACTTCCTTTGGCATGCCCTTTGCAGCCTCACTCCAAACGGGGCTCTCCGCTTCATCCATCCCCTGACTCCATACTAGCACCAACGGGCTGCTAAAGCGTTTCGCAGAAAACACCAAGGAACCTGTTTCTCACTCCAAGCACAAAGCGTGCGCAGCACGAGTCTTGGCACAGCAAAACACTTCCTTTGGCATGCCCTTTGCAGCCTCACTCCAAACGGGGCTCTCCGCTTCATCCATCCCCTGACTCCATACTAGCACCAACGGGCTGCTAAAGCGTTTCGCAGAAAACACCAAGGAACCTGTTTCTCACTCCAAGCACAAAGCGTGCGCAGCACGAGTCTTGGCACAGCAAAACACTTCCTTTGGCATGCCCTTTGCAGCCTCACTCCAAACGGGGCTCTCCGCTTCATCCATCCCCTGACTCCATACTAGCACCAACGGGCTGCTAAAGCGTTTCGCAGAAAACACCAAGGAACCTGTTTCTCACTCCAAGCACAAAGCGTGCGCAGCACGAGTCTTGGCACAGCAAAACACTTCCTTTGGCATGCCCTTTGCAGCCTCACTCCAAACGGGGCTCTCCGCTTCATCCATCCCCTGACTCCATACTAGCACCAACGGGCTGCTAAAGCGTTTCGCAGAAAACACCAAGGAACCTGTTTCTCACTCCAAGCACAAAGCGTGCGCAGCACGAGTCTTGGCACAGCAAAACACTTCCTTTGGCATGCCCTTTGCAGCCTCACTCCAAACGGGGCTCTCCGCTTCATCCATCCCCTGACTCCATACTAGCACCAACGGGCTGCTAAAGCGTTTCGCAGAAAACACCAAGGAACCTGTTTCTCACTCCAAGCACAAAGCGTGCGCAGCACGAGTCTTGGCACAGCAAAACACTTCCTTTGGCATGCCCTTTGCAGCCTCACTCCAAACGGGGCTCTCCGCTTCATCCATCCCCTGACTCCATACTAGCACCAACGGGCTGCTAAAGCGTTTCGCAGAAAACACCAAGGAACCTGTTTCTCACTCCAAGCACAAAGCGTGCGCAGCACGAGTCTTGGCACAGCAAAACACTTCCTTTGGCATGCCCTTTGCAGCCTCACTCCAAACGGGGCTCTCCGCTTCATCCATCCCCTGACTCCATACTAGCACCAACGGGCTGCTAAAGCGTTTCGCAGAAAACACCAAGGAACCTGTTTCTCACTCCAAGCACAAAGCGTGCGCAGCACGAGTCTTGGCACAGCAAAACACTTCCTTTGGCATGCCCTTTGCAGCCTCACTCCAAACGGGGCTCTCCGCTTCATCCATCCCCTGACTCCATACTAGCACCAACGGGCTGCTAAAGCGTTTCGCAGAAAACACCAAGGAACCTGTTTCTCACTCCAAGCACAAAGCGTGCGCAGCACGAGTCTTGGCACAGCAAAACACTTCCTTTGGCATGCCCTTTGCAGCCTCACTCCAAACGGGGCTCTCCGCTTCATCCATCCCCTGACTCCATACTAGCACCAACGGGCTGCTAAAGCGTTTCGCAGAAAACACCAAGGAACCTGTTTCTCACTCCAAGCACAAAGCGTGCGCAGCACGAGTCTTGGCACAGCAAAACACTTCCTTTGGCATGCCCTTTGCAGCCTCACTCCAAACGGGGCTCTCCGCTTCATCCATCCCCTGACTCCATACTAGCACCAACGGGCTGCTAAAGCGTTTCGCAGAAAACACCAAGGAACCTGTTTCTCACTCCAAGCACAAAGCGTGCGCAGCACGAGTCTTGGCACAGCAAAACACTTCCTTTGGCATGCCCTTTGCAGCCTCACTCCAAACGGGGCTCTCCGCTTCATCCATCCCCTGACTCCATACTAGCACCAACGGGCTGCTAAAGCGTTTCGCAGAAAACACCAAGGAACCTGTTTCTCACTCCAAGCACAAAGCGTGCGCAGCACGAGTCTTGGCACAGCAAAACACTTCCTTTGGCATGCCCTTTGCAGCCTCACTCCAAACGGGGCTCTCCGCTTCATCCATCCCCTGACTCCATACTAGCACCAACGGGCTGCTAAAGCGTTTCGCAGAAAACACCAAGGAACCTGTTTCTCACTCCAAGCACAAAGCGTGCGCAGCACGAGTCTTGGCACAGCAAAACACTTCCTTTGGCATGCCCTTTGCAGCCTCACTCCAAACGGGGCTCTCCGCTTCATCCATCCCCTGACTCCATACTAGCACCAACGGGCTGCTAAAGCGTTTCGCAGAAAACACCAAGGAACCTGTTTCTCACTCCAAGCACAAAGCGTGCGCAGCACGAGTCTTGGCACAGCAAAACACTTCCTTTGGCATGCCCTTTGCAGCCTCACTCCAAACGGGGCTCTCCGCTTCATCCATCCCCTGACTCCATACTAGCACCAACGGGCTGCTAAAGCGTTTCGCAGAAAACACCAAGGAACCTGTTTCTCACTCCAAGCACAAAGCGTGCGCAGCACGAGTCTTGGCACAGCAAAACACTTCCTTTGGCATGCCCTTTGCAGCCTCACTCCAAACGGGGCTCTCCGCTTCATCCATCCCCTGACTCCATACTAGCACCAACGGGCTGCTAAAGCGTTTCGCAGAAAACACCAAGGAACCTGTTTCTCACTCCAAGCACAAAGCGTGCGCAGCACGAGTCTTGGCACAGCAAAACACTTCCTTTGGCATGCCCTTTGCAGCCTCACTCCAAACGGGGCTCTCCGCTTCATCCATCCCCTGACTCCATACTAGCACCAACGGGCTGCTAAAGCGTTTCGCAGAAAACACCAAGGAACCTGTTTCTCACTCCAAGCACAAAGCGTGCGCAGCACGAGTCTTGGCACAGCAAAACACTTCCTTTGGCATGCCCTTTGCAGCCTCACTCCAAACGGGGCTCTCCGCTTCATCCATCCCCTGACTCCATACTAGCACCAACGGGCTGCTAAAGCGTTTCGCAGAAAACACCAAGGAACCTGTTTCTCACTCCAAGCACAAAGCGTGCGCAGCACGAGTCTTGGCACAGCAAAACACTTCCTTTGGCATGCCCTTTGCAGCCTCACTCCAAACGGGGCTCTCCGCTTCATCCATCCCCTGACTCCATACTAGCACCAACGGGCTGCTAAAGCGTTTCGCAGAAAACACCAAGGAACCTGTTTCTCACTCCAAGCACAAAGCGTGCGCAGCACGAGTCTTGGCACAGCAAAACACTTCCTTTGGCATGCCCTTTGCAGCCTCACTCCAAACGGGGCTCTCCGCTTCATCCATCCCCTGACTCCATACTAGCACCAACGGGCTGCTAAAGCGTTTCGCAGAAAACACCAAGGAACCTGTTTCTCACTCCAAGCACAAAGCGTGCGCAGCACGAGTCTTGGCACAGCAAAACACTTCCTTTGGCATGCCCTTTGCAGCCTCACTCCAAACGGGGCTCTCCGCTTCATCCATCCCCTGACTCCATACTAGCACCAACGGGCTGCTAAAGCGTTTCGCAGAAAACACCAAGGAACCTGTTTCTCACTCCAAGCACAAAGCGTGCGCAGCACGAGTCTTGGCACAGCAAAACACTTCCTTTGGCATGCCCTTTGCAGCCTCACTCCAAACGGGGCTCTCCGCTTCATCCATCCCCTGACTCCATACTAGCACCAACGGGCTGCTAAAGCGTTTCGCAGAAAACACCAAGGAACCTGTTTCTCACTCCAAGCACAAAGCGTGCGCAGCACGAGTCTTGGCACAGCAAAACACTTCCTTTGGCATGCCCTTTGCAGCCTCACTCCAAACGGGGCTCTCCGCTTCATCCATCCCCTGACTCCATACTAGCACCAACGGGCTGCTAAAGCGTTTCGCAGAAAACACCAAGGAACCTGTTTCTCACTCCAAGCACAAAGCGTGCGCAGCACGAGTCTTGGCACAGCAAAACACTTCCTTTGGCATGCCCTTTGCAGCCTCACTCCAAACGGGGCTCTCCGCTTCATCCATCCCCTGACTCCATACTAGCACCAACGGGCTGCTAAAGCGTTTCGCAGAAAACACCAAGGAACCTGTTTCTCACTCCAAGCACAAAGCGTGCGCAGCACGAGTCTTGGCACAGCAAAACACTTCCTTTGGCATGCCCTTTGCAGCCTCACTCCAAACGGGGCTCTCCGCTTCATCCATCCCCTGACTCCATACTAGCACCAACGGGCTGCTAAAGCGTTTCGCAGAAAACACCAAGGAACCTGTTTCTCACTCCAAGCACAAAGCGTGCGCAGCACGAGTCTTGGCACAGCAAAACACTTCCTTTGGCATGCCCTTTGCAGCCTCACTCCAAACGGGGCTCTCCGCTTCATCCATCCCCTGACTCCATACTAGCACCAACGGGCTGCTAAAGCGTTTCTCAGAAAACACCAAGGAACCTGTTTCTCACTCCAAGCACAAAGCGTGCGCAGCACGAGTCTTGGCACAGCAAAACACTTCCTTTGGCATGCCCTTTGCAGCCTCACTCCAAACGGGGCTCTCCGCTTCATCCATCCCCTGACTCCATACTAGCACCAACGGGCTGCTAAAGCGTTTCGCAGAAAACACCAAGGAACCTGTTTCTCACTCCAAGCACAAAGCGTGCGCAGCACGAGTCTTGGCACAGCAAAACACTTCCTTTGGCATGCCCTTTGCAGCCTCACTCCAAACGGGGCTCTCCGCTTCATCCATCCCCTGACTCCATACTAGCACCAACGGGCTGCTAAAGCGTTTCGCAGAAAACACCAAGGAACCTGTTTCTCACTCCAAGCACAAAGCGTGCGCAGCACGAGTCTTGGCACAGCAAAACACTTCCTTTGGCATGCCCTTTGCAGCCTCACTCCAAACGGGGCTCTCCGCTTCATCCATCCCCTGACTCCATACTAGCACCAACGGGCTGCTAAAGCGTTTCGCAGAAAACACCAAGGAACCTGTTTCTCACTCCAAGCACAAAGCGTGCGCAGCACGAGTCTTGGCACAGCAAAACACTTCCTTTGGCATGCCCTTTGCAGCCTCACTCCAAACGGGGCTCTCCGCTTCATCCATCCCCTGACTCCATACTAGCACCAACGGGCTGCTAAAGCGTTTCGCAGAAAACACCAAGGAACCTGTTTCTCACTCCAAGCACAAAGCGTGCGCAGCACGAGTCTTGGCACAGCAAAACACTTCCTTTGGCATGCCCTTTGCAGCCTCACTCCAAACGGGGCTCTCCGCTTCATCCATCCCCTGACTCCATACTAGCACCAACGGGCTGCTAAAGCGTTTCGCAGAAAACACCAAGGAACCTGTTTCTCACTCCAAGCACAAAGCGTGCGCAGCACGAGTCTTGGCACAGCAAAACACTTCCTTTGGCATGCCCTTTGCAGCCTCACTCCAAACGGGGCTCTCCGCTTCATCCATCCCCTGACTCCATACTAGCACCAACGGGCTGCTAAAGCGTTTCGCAGAAAACACCAAGGAACCTGTTTCTCACTCCAAGCACAAAGCGTGCGCAGCACGAGTCTTGGCACAGCAAAACACTTCCTTTGGCATGCCCTTTGCAGCCTCACTCCAAACGGGGCTCTCCGCTTCATCCATCCCCTGACTCCATACTAGCACCAACGGGCTGCTAAAGCGTTTCGCAGAAAACACCAAGGAACCTGTTTCTCACTCCAAGCACAAAGCGTGCGCAGCACGAGTCTTGGCACAGCAAAACACTTCCTTTGGCATGCCCTTTGCAGCCTCACTCCAAACGGGGCTCTCCGCTTCATCCATCCCCTGACTCCATACTAGCACCAACGGGCTGCTAAAGCGTTTCGCAGAAAACACCAAGGAACCTGTTTCTCACTCCAAGCACAAAGCGTGCGCAGCACGAGTCTTGGCACAGCAAAACACTTCCTTTGGCATGCCCTTTGCAGCCTCACTCCAAACGGGGCTCTCCGCTTCATCCATCCCCTGACTCCATACTAGCACCAACGGGCTGCTAAAGCGTTTCGCAGAAAACACCAAGGAACCTGTTTCTCACTCCAAGCACAAAGCGTGCGCAGCACGAGTCTTGGCACAGCAAAACACTTCCTTTGGCATGCCCTTTGCAGCCTCACTCCAAACGGGGCTCTCCGCTTCATCCATCCCCTGACTCCATACTAGCACCAACGGGCTGCTAAAGCGTTTCGCAGAAAACACCAAGGAACCTGTTTCTCACTCCAAGCACAAAGCGTGCGCAGCACGAGTCTTGGCACAGCAAAACACTTCCTTTGGCATGCCCTTTGCAGCCTCACTCCAAACGGGGCTCTCCGCTTCATCCATCCCCTGACTCCATACTAGCACCAACGGGCTGCTAAAGCGTTTCGCAGAAAACACCAAGGAACCTGTTTCTCACTCCAAGCACAAAGCGTGCGCAGCACGAGTCTTGGCACAGCAAAACACTTCCTTTGGCATGCCCTTTGCAGCCTCACTCCAAACGGGGCTCTCCGCTTCATCCATCCCCTGACTCCATACTAGCACCAACGGGCTGCTAAAGCGTTTCGCAGAAAACACCAAGGAACCTGTTTCTCACTCCAAGCACAAAGCGTGCGCAGCACGAGTCTTGGCACAGCAAAACACTTCCTTTGGCATGCCCTTTGCAGCCTCACTCCAAACGGGGCTCTCCGCTTCATCCATCCCCTGACTCCATACTAGCACCAACGGGCTGCTAAAGCGTTTCGCAGAAAACACCAAGGAACCTGTTTCTCACTCCAAGCACAAAGCGTGCGCAGCACGAGTCTTGGCACAGCAAAACACTTCCTTTGGCATGCCCTTTGCAGCCTCACTCCAAACGGGGCTCTCCGCTTCATCCATCCCCTGACTCCATACTAGCACCAACGGGCTGCTAAAGCGTTTCGCAGAAAACACCAAGGAACCTGTTTCTCACTCCAAGCACAAAGCGTGCGCAGCACGAGTCTTGGCACAGCAAAACACTTCCTTTGGCATGCCCTTTGCAGCCTCACTCCAAACGGGGCTCTCCGCTTCATCCATCCCCTGACTCCATACTAGCACCAACGGGCTGCTAAAGCGTTTCGCAGAAAACACCAAGGAACCTGTTTCTCACTCCAAGCACAAAGCGTGCGCAGCACGAGTCTTGGCACAGCAAAACACTTCCTTTGGCATGCCCTTTGCAGCCTCACTCCAAACGGGGCTCTCCGCTTCATCCATCCCCTGACTCCATACTAGCACCAACGGGCTGCTAAAGCGTTTCGCAGAAAACACCAAGGAACCTGTTTCTCACTCCAAGCACAAAGCGTGCGCAGCACGAGTCTTGGCACAGCAAAACACTTCCTTTGGCATGCCCTTTGCAGCCTCACTCCAAACGGGGCTCTCCGCTTCATCCATCCCCTGACTCCATACTAGCACCAACGGGCTGCTAAAGCGTTTCGCAGAAAACACCAAGGAACCTGTTTCTCACTCCAAGCACAAAGCGTGCGCAGCACGAGTCTTGGCACAGCAAAACACTTCCTTTGGCATGCCCTTTGCAGCCTCACTCCAAACGGGGCTCTCCGCTTCATCCATCCCCTGACTCCATACTAGCACCAACGGGCTGCTAAAGCGTTTCGCAGAAAACACCAAGGAACCTGTTTCTCACTCCAAGCACAAAGCGTGCGCAGCACGAGTCTTGGCACAGCAAAACACTTCCTTTGGCATGCCCTTTGCAGCCTCACTCCAAACGGGGCTCTCCGCTTCATCCATCCCCTGACTCCATACTAGCACCAACGGGCTGCTAAAGCGTTTCGCAGAAAACACCAAGGAACCTGTTTCTCACTCCAAGCACAAAGCGTGCGCAGCACGAGTCTTGGCACAGCAAAACACTTCCTTTGGCATGCCCTTTGCAGCCTCACTCCAAACGGGGCTCTCCGCTTCATCCATCCCCTGACTCCATACTAGCACCAACGGGCTGCTAAAGCGTTTCGCAGAAAACACCAAGGAACCTGTTTCTCACTCCAAGCACAAAGCGTGCGCAGCACGAGTCTTGGCACAGCAAAACACTTCCTTTGGCATGCCCTTTGCAGCCTCACTCCAAACGGGGCTCTCCGCTTCATCCATCCCCTGACTCCATACTAGCACCAACGGGCTGCTAAAGCGTTTCGCAGAAAACACCAAGGAACCTGTTTCTCACTCCAAGCACAAAGCGTGCGCAGCACGAGTCTTGGCACAGCAAAACACTTCCTTTGGCATGCCCTTTGCAGCCTCACTCCAAACGGGGCTCTCCGCTTCATCCATCCCCTGACTCCATACTAGCACCAACGGGCTGCTAAAGCGTTTCGCAGAAAACACCAAGGAACCTGTTTCTCACTCCAAGCACAAAGCGTGCGCAGCACGAGTCTTGGCACAGCAAAACACTTCCTTTGGCATGCCCTTTGCAGCCTCACTCCAAACGGGGCTCTCCGCTTCATCCATCCCCTGACTCCATACTAGCACCAACGGGCTGCTAAAGCGTTTCGCAGAAAACACCAAGGAACCTGTTTCTCACTCCAAGCACAAAGCGTGCGCAGCACGAGTCTTGGCACAGCAAAACACTTCCTTTGGCATGCCCTTTGCAGCCTCACTCCAAACGGGGCTCTCCGCTTCATCCATCCCCTGACTCCATACTAGCACCAACGGGCTGCTAAAGCGTTTCGCAGAAAACACCAAGGAACCTGTTTCTCACTCCAAGCACAAAGCGTGCGCAGCACGAGTCTTGGCACAGCAAAACACTTCCTTTGGCATGCCCTTTGCAGCCTCACTCCAAACGGGGCTCTCCGCTTCATCCATCCCCTGACTCCATACTAGCACCAACGGGCTGCTAAAGCGTTTCGCAGAAAACACCAAGGAACCTGTTTCTCACTCCAAGCACAAAGCGTGCGCAGCACGAGTCTTGGCACAGCAAAACACTTCCTTTGGCATGCCCTTTGCAGCCTCACTCCAAACGGGGCTCTCCGCTTCATCCATCCCCTGACTCCATACTAGCACCAACGGGCTGCTAAAGCGTTTCGCAGAAAACACCAAGGAACCTGTTTCTCACTCCAAGCACAAAGCGTGCGCAGCACGAGTCTTGGCACAGCAAAACACTTCCTTTGGCATGCCCTTTGCAGCCTCACTCCAAACGGGGCTCTCCGCTTCATCCATCCCCTGACTCCATACTAGCACCAACGGGCTGCTAAAGCGTTTCGCAGAAAACACCAAGGAACCTGTTTCTCACTCCAAGCACAAAGCGTGCGCAGCACGAGTCTTGGCACAGCAAAACACTTCCTTTGGCATGCCCTTTGCAGCCTCACTCCAAACGGGGCTCTCCGCTTCATCCATCCCCTGACTCCATACTAGCACCAACGGGCTGCTAAAGCGTTTCGCAGAAAACACCAAGGAACCTGTTTCTCACTCCAAGCACAAAGCGTGCGCAGCACGAGTCTTGGCACAGCAAAACACTTCCTTTGGCATGCCCTTTGCAGCCTCACTCCAAACGGGGCTCTCCGCTTCATCCATCCCCTGACTCCATACTAGCACCAACGGGCTGCTAAAGCGTTTCGCAGAAAACACCAAGGAACCTGTTTCTCACTCCAAGCACAAAGCGTGCGCAGCACGAGTCTTGGCACAGCAAAACACTTCCTTTGGCATGCCCTTTGCAGCCTCACTCCAAACGGGGCTCTCCGCTTCATCCATCCCCTGACTCCATACTAGCACCAACGGGCTGCTAAAGCGTTTCGCAGAAAACACCAAGGAACCTGTTTCTCACTCCAAGCACAAAGCGTGCGCAGCACGAGTCTTGGCACAGCAAAACACTTCCTTTGGCATGCCCTTTGCAGCCTCACTCCAAACGGGGCTCTCCGCTTCATCCATCCCCTGACTCCATACTAGCACCAACGGGCTGCTAAAGCGTTTCGCAGAAAACACCAAGGAACCTGTTTCTCACTCCAAGCACAAAGCGTGCGCAGCACGAGTCTTGGCACAGCAAAACACTTCCTTTGGCATGCCCTTTGCAGCCTCACTCCAAACGGGGCTCTCCGCTTCATCCATCCCCTGACTCCATACTAGCACCAACGGGCTGCTAAAGCGTTTCGCAGAAAACACCAAGGAACCTGTTTCTCACTCCAAGCACAAAGCGTGCGCAGCACGAGTCTTGGCACAGCAAAACACTTCCTTTGGCATGCCCTTTGCAGCCTCACTCCAAACGGGGCTCTCCGCTTCATCCATCCCCTGACTCCATACTAGCACCAACGGGCTGCTAAAGCGTTTCGCAGAAAACACCAAGGAACCTGTTTCTCACTCCAAGCACAAAGCGTGCGCAGCACGAGTCTTGGCACAGCAAAACACTTCCTTTGGCATGCCCTTTGCAGCCTCACTCCAAACGGGGCTCTCCGCTTCATCCATCCCCTGACTCCATACTAGCACCAACGGGCTGCTAAAGCGTTTCGCAGAAAACACCAAGGAACCTGTTTCTCACTCCAAGCACAAAGCGTGCGCAGCACGAGTCTTGGCACAGCAAAACACTTCCTTTGGCATGCCCTTTGCAGCCTCACTCCAAACGGGGCTCTCCGCTTCATCCATCCCCTGACTCCATACTAGCACCAACGGGCTGCTAAAGCGTTTCGCAGAAAACACCAAGGAACCTGTTTCTCACTCCAAGCACAAAGCGTGCGCAGCACGAGTCTTGGCACAGCAAAACACTTCCTTTGGCATGCCCTTTGCAGCCTCACTCCAAACGGGTCTCTCCGCTTCATCCATCCCCTGACTCCATACTAGCACCAACGGGCTGCTAAAGCGTTTCGCAGAAAACACCAAGGAACCTGTTTCTCACTCCAAGCACAAAGCGTGCGCAGCACGAGTCTTGGCACAGCAAAACACTTCCTTTGGCATGCCCTTTGCAGCCTCACTCCAAACGGGGCTCTCCGCTTCATCCATCCCCTGACTCCATACTAGCACCAACGGGCTGCTAAAGCGTTTCGCAGAAAACACCAAGGAACCTGTTTCTCACTCCAAGCACAAAGCGTGCGCAGCACGAGTCTTGGCACAGCAAAACACTTCCTTTGGCATGCCCTTTGCAGCCTCACTCCAAACGGGGCTCTCCGCTTCATCCATCCCCTGACTCCATACTAGCACCAACGGGCTGCTAAAGCGTTTCGCAGAAAACACCAAGGAACCTGTTTCTCACTCCAAGCACAAAGCGTGCGCAGCACGAGTCTTGGCACAGCAAAACACTTCCTTTGGCATGCCCTTTGCAGCCTCACTCCAAACGGGGCTCTCCGCTTCATCCATCCCCTGACTCCATACTAGCACCAACGGGCTGCTAAAGCGTTTCGCAGAAAACACCAAGGAACCTGTTTCTCACTCCAAGCACAAAGCGTGCGCAGCACGAGTCTTGGCACAGCAAAACACTTCCTTTGGCATGCCCTTTGCAGCCTCACTCCAAACGGGGCTCTCCGCTTCATCCATCCCCTGACTCCATACTAGCACCAACGGGCTGCTAAAGCGTTTCGCAGAAAACACCAAGGAACCTGTTTCTCACTCCAAGCACAAAGCGTGCGCAGCACGAGTCTTGGCACAGCAAAACACTTCCTTTGGCATGCCCTTTGCAGCCTCACTCCAAACGGGGCTCTCCGCTTCATCCATCCCCTGACTCCATACTAGCACCAACGGGCTGCTAAAGCGTTTCGCAGAAAACACCAAGGAACCTGTTTCTCACTCCAAGCACAAAGCGTGCGCAGCACGAGTCTTGGCACAGCAAAACACTTCCTTTGGCATGCCCTTTGCAGCCTCACTCCAAACGGGGCTCTCCGCTTCATCCATCCCCTGACTCCATACTAGCACCAACGGGCTGCTAAAGCGTTTCGCAGAAAACACCAAGGAACCTGTTTCTCACTCCAAGCACAAAGCGTGCGCAGCACGAGTCTTGGCACAGCAAAACACTTCCTTTGGCATGCCCTTTGCAGCCTCACTCCAAACGGGGCTCTCCGCTTCATCCATCCCCTGACTCCATACTAGCACCAACGGGCTGCTAAAGCGTTTCGCAGAAAACACCAAGGAACCTGTTTCTCACTCCAAGCACAAAGCGTGCGCAGCACGA
Organism: Tinamus guttatus; assembly: GCF_059628265.1. Taxonomy (NCBI): domain Eukaryota; kingdom Metazoa; phylum Chordata; class Aves; order Tinamiformes; family Tinamidae; genus Tinamus; species Tinamus guttatus. The sequence continues at coordinate 183,513 of NW_028289970.1, forward strand.
GTCTTGGCACAGCAAAACACTTCCTTTGGCATGCCCTTTGCAGCCTCACTCCAAACGGGGCTCTCCGCTTCATCCATCCCCTGACTCCATACTAGCACCAACGGGCTGCTAAAGCGTTTCGCAGAAAACACCAAGGAACCTGTTTCTCACTCCAAGCACAAAGCGTGCGCAGCACGAGTCTTGGCACAGCAAAACACTTCCTTTGGCATGCCCTTTGCAGCCTCACTCCAAACGGGGCTCTCCGCTTCATCCATCCCCTGACTCCATACTAGCACCAACGGGCTGCTAAAGCGTTTCGCAGAAAACACCAAGGAACCTGTTTCTCACTCCAAGCACAAAGCGTGCGCAGCACGAGTCTTGGCACAGCAAAACACTTCCTTTGGCATGCCCTTTGCAGCCTCACTCCAAACGGGGCTCTCCGCTTCATCCATCCCCTGACTCCATACTAGCACCAACGGGCTGCTAAAGCGTTTCGCAGAAAACACCAAGGAACCTGTTTCTCACTCCAAGCACAAAGCGTGCGCAGCACGAGTCTTGGCACAGCAAAACACTTCCTTTGGCATGCCCTTTGCAGCCTCACTCCAAACGGGGCTCTCCGCTTCATCCATCCCCTGACTCCATACTAGCACCAACGGGCTGCTAAAGCGTTTCGCAGAAAACACCAAGGAACCTGTTTCTCACTCCAAGCACAAAGCGTGCGCAGCACGAG